>NC_048221.1:31507432-31660148 GCF_002007445.2 Ailuropoda melanoleuca | reverse complement strand
GGGGGTGGGGGAATGGGATAGGCTGGTGATGGGTAGTAAGGAGGGCACGTATTGCATGGTGCACTGGGTGCAACCTGGTGATGGGTAGTAAGGAGGGCACGTATTGCATGGTGCACTGGGTGCAACTAATAAATCATGGAACTTTACATCAAAAACTAGGGATGTACTGTATGGTGACTAACATAATATAATTAAAAAATTATAAAAAAAAGATAAACAACACAAGAAAAATAATATGATATCCTAAACAACCTGAAGTATAGTTTCTATCAAAAAAATCTGGCAAAACTTTACCAAAGAAAATATTATTAGTCCTTTTAAAGAGGTGCCTACCTAGCAGCATTTAACTTTGATTTAGTGGTCCAAGGTAAAGTCAACAAGTTTTTTTAAAGAACCAACATCCCAAGAACTTTAAATTAGACTCTTGTTTTCCGAAGTCTTAGCCAAACAATACAACATGGTAAATTGTCTTCTGCTCCATTTATCTAATTCGAAAGGATAAAGGCCTAAGCTGACCTGGCAGCATTTGAACTCATGGTTCCAGGAAATTAACTGAGACAAAGATAATGCTCGGCCGTGGATCATTACTTCTGGCAGGGAACAGGGGCAGTTACAAGCTTGTTTACACAGACAAAGCATTTTATGATAAGGGATTAAAATGCTCCCTAAAAGCAGAGAGTCTTGGTGTCTATCTTAATGTAATAGGTAAATCATTCCAGAACACTTCTGAAAAAAGCCTTTGTTTGGGATACCCTCCAAGGGAAGGAATAAGGAACTTAACGTCTTACCAAAAAACAAACAGACAAAAAAGGCAAGCGAGCTGTTCTTCCCTACTATAACGTAAGTAAGGCCCAGGGAGAGAGATCTTACACTACTCTAAGAAATGGTTAAAAAAGAGGTAATTTTCTCCTCCCTCAGGCTCTGCAGTAAAGTGGAAGAGTTGGAACCTAAGAGAAAGACTAGCAGCTTCTATTCACAGCTTAGATAATCATTTCCTGCTTGTCTGTAGGCAGATTGTTTCATCAGTTTGAGGAGCCTTGATTAAGAGTGTCTTATTTTACCCATCTAAAATAATAGCTGTTTCATCAGGGGTATTGTGGGGCTTAATTAAAGCCTGTGAAGGGTAATGAGATCCTCAGATAAAACCCTGTGTAAACACTAAGTAATGTGTGTCTGTATACATAATTGTCCCATACAGATATAGACCTAGGTCTGCAAAACTGGATTATCAGACAAAACTGTTTTCTTTATCCCATCAATATGCCTCATGCTCATCCCACACTGAGAACATAAATTCCTTCAGGCCAGTGTTCTTTAAGGATTGCCAAGTGCTCAGGTAAAGCACTTGATTAAACGTTATGTACCACAGCCAAGTTCAGGTCACTTGCCTGCCTACAGTGTTTCCCAAACCTCAGACATTACTTTTATTTCCCTGCTTCACATGTTTTACTATTTCTGCCTACCACTTGTACCATTGTTTACATGTTATCTTTAAGTTGGGATACTTTTTTGCTTTAAAATTTTATTTAAGACAAAAGCTTTATATGACTATTGTTCATAGAAAACCGTGTTTTCTATTAATCTAAATAGACATTTATTAAAATTTTAAAGATTTCTTCATGTTATTTTTATTTTTTATTTTATTTTATTTTTTTAAAGATTTTATTTACTTGTTTGACAGAGAGACAGCCAGTGAGAGAGGGAACACAAGCAGGGGGAGTGGGAGAGGAAGAAGCAGGCTCCCAGTGGAGGAGCCTGATGTGGGGCTCGATCCCAGAACGCCAGGATCACGCCCTGAGCCAAAGGCAGACGCTTAACGACTGCGCTACCCAGGCGCCCCAATCTTCATGTTATTTTTAAAGTACCTCGCATACCTCTAGTTTATGCGTATTCCATTTAGATAAGGTCAGAAGTAAAAATGTTTCAGAATTTCATATAATCCCAAGACTGTTTATATTTATGACACATTTTGATGTTGTTCTTTTTTGGCAGCTTTATCAATGAGCTATGGTAACAAAGTCCTCAAAACTGAGAGGCTTGAACAATAATCACTTATTATCACTGTTCAGTGGTCTATAGGTTAACTGGGCAGTTCTGCTGATCTGAGCTAGGTTTGGCTGATGTTGACTAGCTTGTTCATGTGTTCGTGACCAGCTAGCAAATGGACTGAGGCTGGCTGGTCTGGAATGGTCTTCCTTATATCTCGGGTGGTTGTCTGTTTTTTGCCTTGGGGTAATGCGTTGAGTGGACCACATCTTTTATCTTCCAACAGTCTGTGCTAGACTTGTTCCCATGTTTCAGGGTTTTAAGAGGAAGCTGAAGCCATAAGGCTTATTGAGGCCTAGCCTGGGATCTGGAACAACCTCACTTCCACCACATTTTATCGGCCAAAGAAAATTGCAATGCCAGCTCACATTCAAGCAAAAAAGGAAACAGACACATTGCAGAGGGCACTAAATCAGGGAGAAGTGAAGACCTACTGCCATTTTTGTAGCCAAGCTACCATAAATATTTAACTTTTGCTCAGATTTGGCTTAAGAAAACAGTAAAGTGTATGTGCCTTTCTTGAATTCACATGAAGTGATGAAGGAAAAAATGACATGCAGTTAAGAAACACGGCTCTGAACCCCACTCTTTGTAGTAGACATGATCTTGGACATGTTATTTCCATTTTCTACATCTCAATTTCCTTGTCTACAAAGGGAGGACTTGGGTGACCATGAATCACTAAATCAAGGGTCGAGTATGGCGTGCTAGGATTAGGTTTTGCTGTAATCCAAAGATTCTGAGATGATGCTGAAAACTCATTTGGGACACATATTCCTCCAAAGAAATATGCAGAGGGGCCTGAATTTATTTATATCAGACCGTGAAGCAATTTATGTTTCAGAACATTGCCAACAAAAATAGAGCAATAAGCCAACAATTAGAGGAGCTAAACAACTGGGTGTGATACCAACAGAGGCAGACAGTTTAACAGAAGATCAGAGAAAGAGACAAAGAGAGTCCTGCTGAAAACACTGGCATGCCAGGGGAACTTTGCACAGGCCCAAGTTTCTTAGAAAAACACAACAAAATTGGTAAGCCTTTAGCAAGTCTGACCAAGAAAAAAAGAGAGTGATAGAGAACATCAACTGAAAAAAAGAATGAAAGGGGGATACAGAAATAACTTTACAGAAATAAAAATGATTACAAAAGAATATTATGAAAAACTATACGCCAAAGAATTAGATAACCCAGATGGAATGGACAAATTCCTAGAAAAATACAATGTATCAAAACCGACTCAAGAAGAAATAGGAAATCTGATTAGAAACCTATAACAAGAGATTGAATTAGTAAGTATAATAATTTCCACAAAGAAAAGCCCAGAACAAGATGGCTTCAGTGATTAATTCTAGCAAAATTTTAAATACTTAATACCAGGGCTCCTGAGTGGCTCAGTCATTTAAGCATCTGCCTTTGGCTTGGTTCATGATCATAGGGTTCTGGGATTGAGCATTGAGCCCCGTGTCGGGCATCCTGCTCAGGTGGGAGTCTGCTTCTCCCTCTCCCTCTGACCCTCCCCCCGCCTATGCTCTTGCTCTCTCAAATAAATAAATAAAAAATCTTTAAAAAAAAATAAAGCTTAATACCAATTCTTCACAAAGTCTCTCAAAGAATAGAAGGGAACGTTTCTCAACTTAGTCTGTGGGGCCAGTATTATGTTGATAACAAAATCGGACAAAAATTTCACAAGAAAACTACAGCCAATATCTCTTATGAAAAGAGACACAAAATATTCGACAAAATAGTAGCAAACTGAATCCAGTAGTTAAAAAAGAAAGGAGTATATACCATAACAAAATGGGATTTATCCTAGGAACACAAATTTAGCTTAACAATTAAAAATCAATTAATGTTATATACTGTATCAATAGAACCAAAGGCAAGAAAGGGAAGAAGAAAGGGGGAGAAAAGAGAAGGGGGAATGAACCATGAGAGACTATGGACTCTGGGAAACAAACTGAGGGCTTCAGAGGGGAGGGATGTGGGGGAATGGGGTAGGCTGGTGATGGGTATTAAGGAGGGCATGTATTGCATGGTGCACTGGGTGTTATACGCAAGTAATGAATCATGGAACTTTACATCAAAAACCGGGGATGTACTGTATGGTGACTAACATAATAAAAAAAAAAAAATAGGACCAAGGGCAAAAAAACAAAAACAAAAACAAACAAACAAAAAACTCCATATAATTATTTCAATAAGTGCAGAAAAAGCATTTGACAAAACCCAAAACTCCTTTTTGGAAAAACCACTTAATAAACAAGGAAAGAAGGAAATTTTCTCAATGTGATTAAGGGCATTTATAACATACCCATAGCTAACATTATACTTAAAGGCAAGACTGAAAGCTTTTCCCCTAAGATCAGGAACAAGACAAGAATGTCCTTTTATGCCACTTTAATTTAACATTAAGCTTGTGGTTTTAGTCAGGGAAATTAAACCAGAAAAATAAATAAAAAGCATCCATTTTTTTTTCCTCTTCAAATAAGGTATATTTTATTTTATTTTTTTAATTTTTGAAAGTTTTTATTTAAATTCCAGTTAGTTAACATACAGGGTAATTTTAGTTTAAGGTGTACAATTTAGTGATTCAACACTTCATACAACATGGAGGGCTCATCACATGCCCTCCTTCATCCCCATCACCTATTTAACCCATTCCACCTCCCCTCTGGTAACCAACAGTTAGTTCTCTCATCAGTTTAGAGTGTGTTTCTTGGTTTGCCTCTCTTTTTTTTAAAGGCATTAAAATTGAAACAGAAAAGTAAAACTACCGGTTTGCAGATGGCATGATCTACTACATAGAGAAAACTCAAAGGGTAAAAAAATATATATATATTAAAGCTAATAAATGAGTTCAGCAAGTTTGCAGGACACAGATCAATATATAAAAGTTAACTGGAAAAAAAAGTCAATTGGATTTCTATACAGTAACAATGGACTAAGTAGTAATAAGTTTAAGAAATGAAGTTCCATTTACATTAGCATCAAAAAGAATAAAATACTTAAGAATAAATTTATCAAAGAAACACAGAAGTTATACCCTGAGAACTACAAAGCATTGCTGAAAGAAATTAAAGAAGACATAAATAAGTGAAAACTCATTCCATGTTCATGGGTTGAAAGACTTAATATTGTTAAAATGGCAATACTCCCCAAATTGATCCACAGACTCAATGCAATTCTTTTTTGTTTTGTTTGTTTGTTGGGGTGTTTTGTTGTTGTTTTTTATTTGAGTATAGTTGACACACCATGTTACATTGGTTTCAAGTGTACAGCTTAGTGATTTAACAAATTTATACATTATGCTATGTTTGCCACAAGTGTAGCCACCATGTGTCCTGTTACATCACTATCACAATATCACTGATCATGCTGTAACTTTTACTCCTGTCACTTATTCATTCCATAACTGGAAGCCTGTATCTCTCACTCCCCTTCACCCATTTCCCCAACCTCCTGTCCCCCTCCCC
Organism: Ailuropoda melanoleuca; assembly: GCF_002007445.2. Taxonomy (NCBI): domain Eukaryota; kingdom Metazoa; phylum Chordata; class Mammalia; order Carnivora; family Ursidae; genus Ailuropoda; species Ailuropoda melanoleuca. The sequence goes on along the minus strand of NC_048221.1, from coordinate 31,654,626 downwards.
TCTGGCAACCATCAGTTTCTTCTTTGTATTTGTAGGTCTGATTCTGCTTTTTTGTTTGTTTATTCACTTTATTTTTTTTAAGATTCCACTTAGAAGTGGAATTATATGGTATTTGTCTTTTTCTGACATTTTCACTTAGCATACTTTCTAGGTCCATCTGTGTTGTCTCAAATGGCATGATCTCATCCTTTTTTACAGCTGCATAATATTGCATTGTATATATATGCCTCATTTTTCTCATCCTTTTATCTATCGATGGACACTTAGGTTGCTTTCAAATCTTGGCTATTGCAAATAATGCTGCGATAAACATAGGGGTGCATATATCTTTTCAAATTTATGTTTTCATTTGCTTTGTGTAAGTACCAAGCAGTGGAATTACTGGATCATGTGGCATTTCTATTTTTAATTTTTAGAGGAACCTCCATACTGTTTTCCACAGTGGCTGTACCAATTTATAGTCCCATCAAATGTACAGGGGTTCTTTTTTCTCCACATCTTCACCAGCACTTGTTATTTCTTGTCATTTTGGTTTTAGCCATTCTAATGGGTATAGGATGATATTTCATTGTGGTTTTGATTTGCATTGCCCTGATGATTAGTGATGTTGAGCATCTTTTCATGTGTCTGTTGGCAATCCATTTGTCTTCTTTGGAAAAATGTCTATTCATGTCCTCTGCCAATTTTTTAATGAGATTGTTTGTTTCTTTTTAGTGTTGAGTTGTATCAGTTCTTTATATTAGATATTAATCCCTTATCAAATATATCATTTGAAGATACCTTCTCCCATTGGGTAGGTTGTTTTTTGTTTTGTTGATGATTTGCTTCACTGTGAAAAGCTTTTTATTTTGATGTAGTCCCAATAATTTATTTTTTCTTTTTGTTTCCCTTGCCTTAGAAGTCATATCTAGAAAAATGTCACTACAGTCAGAGAAAGTACTGCCTATGCTCTCTTCTAGGGTTTTTATGGTTTCAGGTCTAACATTTAGGTCTTTAATCCATTTTCAGTTTGTGTATGGTGTAAGAAAGTGGTCTACTTTCATTCTTTTACATGTAGCTGTCCAGTTTTCCCAGCACCATCTGTTGAAGGGACTGTCTTTTCTACATTGTATGTTCTTGCCTCCTTTGTCATAAATTAACTGACCATGTAAATGTGGGTTTATTTCTGGGTTTTCTATTCTGTTCCATTAATCTCTGTGTCTACTTTTATGTCAGTACCATACTTTTTTGATTGCTACAGCTTTGCATTGTATCTTGAAAACTGGTATTGTAATACCTCCAGCTTTGTTCTTTCTCAGGATTGCTTTAGTTCTTCAGGGTCTTTTGTGGTTCTATACAGATGTTAGTATTATTTGTTCTAATTTTGTGTAAAATGCTGTTTGTATTGTGGTAGGGATTGCATTGAATCTGCTGCCTGCTTTGGGTAATATGGATAGTTTAACAATATTAATTCAATGCAATTCTTTTCAAAATCCAAGCTGACTTTTTTTTTTCCAGAAATTGACAAATGAACCTAATATTTTTATGAAAATTCAAGGGATCTAGAGTAGGCAAAACAACCTTGAAAAGGAAGAACAGAGTTGGAGAACTCATACCAATTTAAAAACTTACTACAAAGCTAGTAATCAAGACAGTATGGTACTGGCATAAGGATAAATATGTAGATCAATGGAATTGAAATGAAAATCCAGAAATAACCTCTAATATTTATAGTAAATTGATTTTCTACAGTGGGACAAGGAGAATTCAAGGAGGTAAAAATACTCTTTTCAACAAATGGTGCTGGGACAACTTTGGATCCATGTGCAAAAGAGTGAAGTTGGACCCCTTCCTCACACCATATACAAAAATTAACTCTAAATGGATCACAGACATAAATGCAAGAGCTGAAACTATAAAACTTTTAAAAGAAAAATATAGGAGTAAGTCTTTGTGACTTTGTTAGGCAATTGATTCTTAGATATGACACCAAAAGTATAAGCAATAAGAAAGAGATAGATAGTTTGGACTTCATCATAATTAAAAGTTTTGTACTTACCATCAAGAAAGAGAAAAGATAATAACTCACAAAATGGGAGAAAATATTTGCAAATCATGTATTCCATAAGGAACTTGAATCTAAATTTATAAAGAACTTAATAGTAAAATAACAACAAAATTAAACATTGGGTACAAATTCTGAATATTCTTTTCTCCAAAAATATATAAATGGCCAGTAAGCACATGCAAAGATCTCTAGTTATCAGAGAAATGTGAATTAAAACTATAATGAAATACTGTTGAATACCCACTAAAATGGCTAAAATAAAAGGCCAGACAATAAAATAAAAGGCCAGACAATAACAAGTGTTGGCGAGGACACGGAGAACTAAGAATCCTCATACATTACTTTTTCTGAAGACTAAGATTTCCTCCTTGGTGAGGATACCTGATCTTATGAACTGAGATGCAAGAAAGTTCTTGGAAAGAGCAAGAAGTTTAAGAATTAGATAGTACTGGGTACAAATTCAGGCTGTGTCAGCTATTGCTGAAACCTTAGACTTACCATTCCCAGGCCTCAGTTGCTGTATCTATAAATGAAGACAGCAATAAGTATCCTGGAAATTTATTGGGAGGATTAAATAAAACATGGTTATTAAGTACCTGGCCTGTTGAAGGTACTTGACAAATATCAATTTTCCTTCCTGTTGCATGGCAGAAAACTCGGCTGCAGAGGATAAGATGATACAGAGTACAAGAAAATATTTCTTCAAATTCACTAACTTAGACCCAAATCTACTACTCTGTTCCATACTGTCATATACTCCTCTTTAAAAATTCACCATGTATGCTCTCCCTATATTCTGGGGAAAGCATAATTTACTATCAGCATGATAGCATGTGATTTAGAAAATTACGTTATTTGACTTAAAGGAAACGAGAAAACTCCCTACCCACTACTGTTACCAAATAGCATCAACCCGCTGCTTCTGGATTTCAGAATAAATTGGGTGAGAAGGATAGAAAACATTATTTGTCCAGGAAAAAATTCACCTTTGAACCTAGAAATGGTCCTAAAGCAGAATTTGGTTTAAAATCTTGTGAGTGCAGCCAACTGCTACAAAGGACAAGCGCAAGGTGTTCCAGGAGATTATAGAGTGAGAGGATCTAACTGTGTCCAAATGGCTCTTAAAGTAGCTGCATCACCATTCCTGCTTCCTCTCCACCCCCTCCCCACCAAATGGTTTGAAACTGGCCTTTTTGAAGTTGGTCTTTTAAACAATCATTTGCTGTCTTTAAAAAGTTTTAAATGGCTGTCTCGGTAAAAGCGAAATCAATATTCTTTCAGCCCGGGCTTTTAGCAGATAATGTCTCCCCATAAATCATGGGCATAACGACACTGGAATAATTCATCATCTCATTACATTTACATATGATGCGCCACATTGTTCTGAGGTGAAGGTTATCTACCCTTCCTGGGATTCCATCCAGAAACAAATAAAAGACCAAGGAACCTGATGATTTCATGGTCCGTTTATAGAAGCTGTTGTGGATTAGTTTTCTGTCTGTCAGCTACTTTTTCTTTCCAGTCCTTCTGTGCACACACTGCAGGAATATATCCTTCCAGCACAAGAATTCCAATAACCTGTAAAACTGTAATTGTTGAATAGGAGCCTGTCTAGGTTGAAGATGTTCTCTGTACTCTGGGCTTCTTTTTATATCAATGCCACGTCCCAGGCTGTCAGTAGTACAGCAAATATTTATTGAGCTCCTACTATGTTGGTAGTTTGGCACTGGGTGCTGGGGATACACATGAGAAAAAAGACAAACATGGTTTGCTTTCATTGGACTTACCATCACATGGGGGCAGATGATCAAAGATCTCTTTCCAAATAATCATGCCATCCTTGTTAGTAGTAAGTACTGGGGGGAATTGACAAAAAATGCTATCAGTGAAGGAACTTATCTGGTTTGGTGGGGCATAGATTATGGAAGGCAGCCCTCAGGGGTGATACCTAAGGTAAGACCTAAAGGTTAGGTATTGGAATTGAGCATTTCAGATGGAGGGAACATTATACTACTCAATTAATAGTTGAAGGGACGAATGAACAAAAGAAGAAGAACACCAACAAAAGGCAGTGATTCGATAAATAGTTCAGATCACGGTTCACATTTTGAGGACTATTTTCTTTTCTTTTTTTTTTTTTTAAGATTTTTAAATTTTTTTATTCGACAGAGATAGAGACAGCCAGTGAGAGAGGGAACACAAGCAGGGGGAGTGGGAGAGGAAGAAGCAGGCTCATAGAGGAAGAGCCTGATGTGGGGCTCGATCCCATAACGCCGGGATCACGCCCTGAGCCGAAGGCAGACGCTTAACCGCTGTGCTACCCAGGCGCCCCTTGAGGACTATTTTCACCTAGTCAAGAGAGCAGCATTAGTGAGCTACCAGTGATGAGCTGTTATCTATCTATCTATCTATCTATCTATCTATCTATCTATCTATCATCTATCTATCATCTATCATCTATCCATCTATTGTGGGGCCCAAACTCATGACCCTGAGATCAAGACCTGAGCCGAGATCAAGGGTTGGACACCCAGCCACTGTGCCACCCAGGAACCCCTATGAAGACCTGTTTAGACCTGTGGTGTTACCCCTTCACCACTACCTCTTACCATTTGTACACTCTGCTGGAATCCTGACCTAGGTAAATACTTTGAGGAAAACATACCTGAGTGTGAATTTCAGAATTATGCCTTAGGTTAACTTGTTCAAGCTTTCCTTGGGCAAGTTACTTCCTGAATCTCAATTTCTTTAAGTTAAGAATGTGAATCAAAAGATCCTTGTAAGCCTTCAGTGAAGATGAGAACAGATGATGCATGTCAAAGCAGAAAAATACAGGGGTTAAGAAGCTAGGTTGGGTCTCTTAGCATATTGTGTTTGAATCTCTGCTGGGCCACTACTTGGCCGTGAGACCTTGGGCAAGTTACAAATAATAATGCTATAACACAACATATGTGTTTCTGAAAATCACTATGCTTTGCAAAACTGGGTAATAAAAACCATGGAGCTTTTCGGGTAAATGAGACTAGGGACACAAAACACAAAAAACTGCCAGTGTTTAGGAATCTGAACCGTAGTTTGCACTTGTTAAATACCTGGGAAATTCATAAATATGACAATAAACATTGCACTTCACCTTGAAAATATCTCAAGTTTGCTTGTGGAAATGGGTGTGGGAAGGGTTGCAGCTTGTGGGCATTAGTGAAGTGGTGGGAGCCGGGTTATCTGAAATGGGACAGAAAGTTGTCACCAGATGGGGATGGTGTGGCTCAAAATACCATTGGTGACCTGACGTGGATGGTGGATGTTCATGTTTGTGTTTTGTGTATTTCCATGGGGCCCGGTTCAGCCAAGTGCAGTTTCTGCATCTACCCAATGTGTGTGACAGTGACAAATACGCATGAGCAAACACAAAAATCACAAATTCACATTAGGTTCAAATTGTTTCCTAAAATATCAATTACGTTCGAACAAACAAACGTTAGAGCAGAACTGAATGTATTTACCCCTGCTCTGCCTTAGCTCTCTCATCTCTACACGGGCTGTAGTGCCAACCTCACAGGGCTGTTGTGATCATCGTTACACACATGATTCCATATAAAATATCTAGTACTGGGCCTGCTGTATAGGCATGGTACCTTTTCTCTAAGCACTTAAATTCATTTTGTGTTAAATTTGATTTGGAGAGTTTTGCTAGAGGACATGTGTCACTTCTTGGTGAGTGAGGGTTGTACCTTGGCGCACAGAGCTTGACAGAGGCATGCTCCTCCTCGCTCCTGATACACCCACTGAGTGTCCTACTCTTTTTTCTCGAACAAGCAGCATTGAGGAGTGAGCTGAAGGCCCCATCTTCGCAAGGAGGAAGCAGGGAGAAGAAATGGCATCAATGGCTCTCTAGACTCAGGGAAGGGACAAGGACCACAAAGTGAATGTTCCATGGAACATTAGCCAAGGCCTAAGTTCCAGATCTACCTGCATGTGGTGCTGGTAAACTCTCTGTGGCTGTAATCCACTTCTTGGTGACTCTCCAAACTGAGCCTGAATTCTAGGTTAATCTGTCAGTGATTACAGTTGGCCCAGCCTGCAATGAAACCCATATAGGTAATTTCATCTTTCATCTGCCTTCCTTTTGGGTAGCTGCAAACAACCAGCTAAGAACAGATGTGAGGGGCCAGGGCATGACTCACAGGGTTTGGTTGGCTGAGCTGGAAAACACAGGCAACTGGCTTGTGTGAGGTGCATTTGAGTTGCTTGCAGGAAACTCATGAGGCATCAGTGTAGGCATCTGTGTGGGTTCTCCTTGTGTTGTTTGCTTCCAGCTGGATCACTTAAAAGCTCCTGAGTCATATACTCTGTTTCCTCCCCAGGGGTTTCCACCCCACCTGTGTGTTGGGGGGGCACAGTGCTGCCTCCTCCTCGGCATCCATCCCCAGAGTACCCTCTCTAATTTGATCTATTCCACTTTCCTTTCAAGGGTGACCTCAACCCCCACACCTCCATTCCCACCTTCCATCACCACTTCTGGCTCTGAACCATCAGGTGTACCATTATTATGAACTCCTTGGTGCTTCATCCTGTTTTTCCCTGTGACCTCCAGCTTTCTGATCACAGTCTTTTATTGCATCCACATCTCCTATCACCCCAACACAGAACAAAAGAATGGGGGAATTCAGATTACAGAATTTGAAGGTAGGCAGAGCCAGCCTGGAATTCTTCTGCTGATGCTTATAAGTGGAAAGATACTTTACTTCTCTAAGCTTTAGTTTTCTTAAATCCAGAAATGAGAAAAGTGGTACCTGCCTCCTTGGGTGGCTGTAAGGATTAAATGAGATAATATTTGTGAAACACTCAACACAGTGCCTGGCAGAGATTACATACTCCATAACTGTAGCTGTTGTGGTTATTAGAAGGTTTAACTTCTTGTAATCAATGGAAGTATCCCCATGGAGCTAAATCCACACAGTGGGAATATTTGCCAAACGAGGGAATTATCATTGTCATTAATTTTGAATGTTCTAGTCTATATATGTATATATTTATGTATATTTATATGTTTATATATATATTTTGGTCAATATAGTTTTATATGAATGTTTCTTTATCCAATATGTGTCAGGGTCAAACAACAAAAAGAGGGGTAGGAGTAAATAGGAGATACAGTCAGTGCCCTCCTTGGAGTCTCCAATTCAGCAGAAGAATGCATTGCAGGGAATTACCCATTCTTGATTTTTCCCCCTGGGAAATTGTCTCCTGAAGGACTTCGACATGAATTTTTTTTCAAATGTATATACTTAGGTACATTGGAGAATGAACTATAGATTTTGACTAGCAAAATGATGCATCACATAGGCAAAACATTGATGGAATAATGAGCAAATGCCATGGTGAAACCATTAAACAAAGTAGACGGTACCACTAAAAGTCAACTGCCAAAATGATTTCACTCTTTGACTTTGGTTTTCATGAGATTTATGATCTGTATGATTTTTAAGTTGGACTTGGAGGCTGCCTTACCATTTTGACTGGATTCCTATTTAATACAAAAGTCCTGTTTACATTCATCCAAGAAACATGGATGAATGGTTTCATGATAAGGAATTAGCTTATTTTATACAGAGCAGTGTTTCTCAAAGCACAGATTCCAGGAAACAGCACCCAGTGTTGGTTTTTTGTTTTGTCTGTTTTATTTTGTTTTTAACAAGTATCTTTGGTTGATTTTGACACAAGCAGTATACACAGACTATGATTTGGGATATACTGGTTTAGAGGAAGTTGATGGATTGGTTTCTGAGAACTACAGAAATAAGTTCAAAATGAGAAAGAGTGCCAGGCCCTGGGAATAGAAATTGGGGGGAATTTGTGCTATGGGAATAACATTCAGGTGAATAAAGATTTGGAAGTTTGAGTTATAGTCTGGATTGCTCCAAGTTCGCATTTTCACAAATCCAAAAAGTATAAAATCCATTTGTTGAGAATTTTAGCTTTATTAACTCAATCTCAGTACACAAATGCCTCTACAGAACTGTTAACAGAAATACAGAAAAGATTGTTTTTAAAGAATATACAGTTGATTTAGAGGGATAAGACATATTCATATGAAATTTTTGAATATCAGCATGGGCTAGCAGATAATCACTCATGGATGTGTATCCCAGAAATAATCGAGGTAGCAGGAATTCGGAAGCAGTAGAGATCTGGTTCAGCTGGAGCAGTTAGTGGCAGGTCAGTTTTAAGATGAGGGGATGAATTTACTGAGTTCTAAAAGGGATGAAGGATATATCTAGGAAGAAGTCGAGAATAGGCCATCCCTTGTGGGAACCACAGTATGAATTATGCAGGAAAGCATTGGTGTCATTAGACATTGGTTCTCAAAGGTAGCACAGCCACCAGGAGGCTTTTTGGAAATTTGTGCGGATGATTTAGATTGTCACAAGTTGGGGGATGCTACTGGTATTTAGTGGGTGGAGTGTGGGCGTGCTAGGCATCCTGTAATGTGTGAGATGGACACACAAAATAGGGGATGTTCTTGAGTCCTGTATGACTTCCAGATATCCTGCCGGACATTCATTTGGTTGAAAAATCTGCCTATGATTATCTTAGGTAGAACCCAGACTAGATAGATGATAGATGATAGATAGATGGATAGGTAGGTTGGTAGATAGATGATAGATAGATAGATGATAGATAGATATAGATAGATAGATAATGGCTTAATAGCATTACATTTTCCAAGATTACAACGACAGAGAGTAGGTTGAATTACCTTCAGAGTTTTTCCAAGCATTGTTCACCATTTCAGAAAATCATATCACCAATGACAATACCACTTGTGAAAATTTGGGATTGAGTTTCAGTTTGAGTTTGTAGCTGTTACGTTCATGGGAGTTCTATGCTTGTGTATGTGAATGTTCTTATTTAGTTCTCATTTCAAGGTGTTCAATGGAAAGGGAAAGAATAGACACATTCTGTGAGTACTCTAACTTCTCTTAAATCAAAAATGATTTAATATAAGTAGATGAAGCATCAGTATGTCTTTAGCATAATTGTGCCTAAGCATTTATATTTGAAAATGTGTTAATTTATATTATTATTAGTCCTTATTTCTTTATTTCTCCTTTATATTATAGTGAGGTCATCGTGTTAATATTTTTCCAATTGTGTGTGTGGGTTGGTTATGTTGTCAAATATTTATAAGAGGGGATGTAGAGTTTGAGAGGCATAAAAACTCCTAGATTAAGCATCAAGTCTGAGAATTGCAAAGGACATGTTTCCTTAGTTTCACTAGGAGTGGGAATCAGGGGGTGGGATGGGCATGGAATGGCGGTGAACCTTTGTTCACCTTTTGATCTTACCTTCCTGGTGCCAAGATAAAGTTTGCTCAAATGCATCAATTTTTAGTCATCAATTTTAACAAGAGGTAGATAGGTCCTTAAATATTTTTTGCAGTGTTTAAATGACTTATATCAGATATGGATGTTTACAGAATAATAGACTAGACCAAGAAAATGGCTCTTATATGACTTCTTTATCAGCCTTTTCAGTGGATCAAATGTTTTCCTCATGTTCGGAAACCACAGCGTCAGGGGTCTCCCCTGAGATTTATCTGAATAAACCATTGTAGTGATAAGTAAAGACACAACCCAATAGCCTTTTTTTTTCCAGTTTATGTTCTTAAGCTCAATGAAGTTTCTTTTTCTTCTTTTTACAAACTAAGAAATGCTTCCCCCACCCCCTGACAGATGGTGATGCTTCCCAGAACTCCATGCTTCTCCAGAAATGATTCCTCAGGCAAGTCTGAGGTCCACTTAAACCAAACTTCGGTAAGAGGGAGGAATCTTGTTTCCTCAAGGACATAATGAAATAGCGAGGCATGTGAGTAAAGTCTGTAACAATTGAGGCTAGAAATTTTTCATAAATGTGGTTGGAGAATTGGTGTCAGTAAATCTCGGGCCTCGTTTCCCGGTATCTGAGAATGGCAGAATGTATTGCAGGGGTTTATAAAAGCCTACCAAGAAAAAATAAACTTACCGTGTTTACTTAAACAAAACAAATAGGTTTTCATGTCACTTTAAGCAACAAAAGAATGAAGCCATAAAATCAATAGTGATTGGTTATGGAAGCATGAGTTGTGTATTGCTGTTAGGGGTCTAATAAAAGAATCATCTAGACTCAGTCTCAAAGATCCCCTGATCATCATTTGAGATGAGGTCCTATCATGAGGACTAAATAACCAACGCATTTTATGCTGGGGCTGCAGCCAGATGTCATGTTTGCTCTTTTGGGCCTGCAATATCTGTTACAAAGGGGCTGCTTACTCCACAAATGGAATGCAAAAATCAATGAATAATGCTGATCCATGGTGGGCATGCAGTTTTGATTGGTCTGAGAAGAACCCTCAGTCATTTTCACCTAGGAAATGCTTTTCGTAATGTGATACACTCAGGAATTTCCATTCAAGCGTCACTTTAGAATGGCTGCCTGCTGCTGAAGGACAGGAAAAAGACTAACTCACTTTGGTGTGGGTTTGGGTTTTCTAGGAGGTTGTTTTGGCATCATGTAAACATTGGCTAACATTTTCAACTGGGCAATAGTCCACAGTATGGTTATGTTTAAGAGCTTGGGCTTCGCAGGCTTAATAGACGCGGGTTTGAAACCACAGGCTTGGGAAAGTGAATGTAAGAGCAACAGCAATGATAACATTATATTCTGAAAAATATTAAACATAAAATTAGAGAAAGTAGTACAATAAACTCTCATGTACCTATCACCCAACTTCAGACAGTACAAACATTTTGAGCAAGTTGCTTAACCATGTTCTCAGTGGTCAAATGAAAATAAGAATTCTCATATCCAAGAGATCTTATAAGGAATACAAGAGCAATAGTATTTATGACTTATTGGCATAGAGGCGGGCATAAAATAAATGCTTTGAAAAGTTTATTCACATCTAAACCAAGGGTATCCTTGGGGTAAATGCACTCACTACAACCTATGCTGAACAGAAAGTAGGATCTTTGTGCTTTTACTGGTGTTCAGAACTTCACAAAGCATATAGGCCCGAGGCATGAAATGATTAGCTCTTTTATTAAAGATGTTAACCCCCAAATAGTGCAGGAATCCAATGCTTAGCTAACGAGGGTTGTATCTCAGTGAAAATTCCAAATGACTCGTAAATGGCCAAAAAAAAAAAAAAATGCTCCTTTGGGAGATGAGACTGTCCTTGAAATAACAATGGGTGCAATAAAACAACAAGTTTAGAGCTAGACAATCTTACCCCAAAGAAAGAATATTCTCTTTCCTTAGGTCTCTGGTCCACCAGCCCTAGATGACTCACAGTTAAGAACAGTCCTGCCATTTCCTCCTGGCTATTCTCACAGGCCTTTTGTGGCAGTGAGTGAAAACATTCTTTTGGACCCAGAAATAGTTGTTGCACTCAGGGTAGAATGAGAAACTTTTTGCTGAGCTTCAGGATCCAGGATGATTAATTTGCAGAAAGCTCTTGAGGGCCAATTAGATGGGGCTCCCCCGCTTGGAGAGGCGATAGGCAAGACTAGTTTTGGCAGATGAAAAATGAGCTGGGTACCCATGCTGCTTTGCAGAGCAGCTAAAAAAAATAATAATAATGCTAGGGAGAAAAAAGGCAGTTTCACACTTGATTTGTAGGGGCATTATGACATTCAAAGAGTCCGTGGACAGGGTACACAGGTGTAGAATTTTTTAAATCCAGAACAAGTTTTTAAACGTTGGGCCCCAAAGTAAGTTAATTTTGAAAGGGGAGTTATATCATAGAGTGCATGTTTTTAGGTCTCAGATCTGCCATTTAAATTTGTGAACTTGGGTGAATTTCTTAATCTATGCTAGCTTTAGTTTCCTTGTCTATAAAATGGGGATGTTAATAGTGTCCTTTTCATGAGGTTTTTACCAGGGTAAAAGAGATAACACACATTAATGCATGTACACGGCTTTCAAATACCAAAGTAAAGGTTTACAGCATCATCATGATCATTACTACTAGTGTTCTCATGAGTTAATTAGTGATGCTACAGGTTGGAGAAGTTTTTCTGAATGACTTTTCTATTGTCGTTAGCTTGGTATTAGGTGGCTTATGAACTTGTGAAATGCTCCATGCATTAATTTTATGGTCTCCTTGTACCAAATTGCAGAAAATACATGCATAAATCACACCTCTTCTCTTTGGCATCCAATCTGTTGACTCCACTTCTACTGTAAACAGTGAGTCAGTGCTGTATCTGGCAGGACGGGAGTTTAAAAACAACAAAGTCTCATTCTCTTGGTTTGATCCTAGCCTAGGGCCTATTGCTAAGTAAGTGCTCAGAACTGATTAGTTGAACCAATGAATGAACGAATGGTACACATTTTCAGTGTCTATTCTGGTTCTTTTTCCTAGGGAAACATATTAGGCCATGCTTTGGGTTTTTTTCTTATGTTTGTTTTATCTGCCTAACCCTACACCAAGCCAACCAGTTCACATAATATATATTCTCCTTGTTTTGTAACTCACTTGTTTTTATTTAAATAGAAGCTAACCAGTAAAAACTTGGGAATATTTAGTTTTAAAAAGCAACTTCAACAAGCTCCTTTTTGGAAGATTACAATATTGATCAAAGAAGACACAATCCATAGTGAATGAACTTGAAAACATAATGGATTTACAAGTTTTTTCAAGGAGCTAGTATAGAAAAGCCCAAATTCTTGGGATTTAAGGACAACTTTTGGAAAACAATGCCATCTTGTCAGCTTGTCCCTCATTATTCTTCTTTGTGTTTGCTTGACCCACTGCAGTCACTATTTCAATGCATTTATTGCTAAATGTGAGTTAGGCACATAAACTCGACAGTTTATCCTTTATAACCATATTTAAAGGTACATATTCTTATGCTTATCTTATCCGTGAATTAAAAATGAATCTCAGAGAGGTTGAGCATCTTGTCCAAGGTTACACAGATGGTAAATTGCTGAGCCAAGTTGGCTCATGCACCTGGCTTTGAATCTCAAACTTAGAATTTGCTGTTGAGCAAGGACTGATTTGGGTCAGGGGGAAAAAAATCCCACATAGACTTTCAGACAGACTCCACATATAAGTTAAAGGACTTCTGTGGTCTTTCACTTTATATTGTCTTTACCTTCCATTGGCCTAATCAGTACATCTTTCCTTGATCACCCATTCTCCAAAGGTCACTGGCCAATGAGAGAAATAAGACCAGGACCTAGGACTTTGCACTCTTAAGATCTCCTTTAATGAAAACTAGGAGACAGGATATCCTGCTCCCCATTTCTTTTCTCTCTCTTCACCAAATTAGCTCCCAACATGGTCTCATGTACCTTCCTAAATCCAACAGACATTCCTCAGTCTTCAGTTTAGTTGACTTCTGAGCAGAGCTTGCATGATCACCTACAGCTGCCTCCCTTCCCTTGGCTCTAGCGCACAATTCCTTCTGATTTTTGTCCTCATACTCCTTGTCTCTTGTGTGTTGGCTCACCTTCTACCCAGACATTACATGTTGGAGGTCCTATGCCCTCCCCTCTTTTTATTCTAATTTCTCTCCCTGGTGATCTCATCCACCCCCATAGTTTCATTTCGCACATATTCTCGGATGACTCACAATTTTATCTCCAGTCTTGATCTTACGACTTAACTCCACACCCATATATTAACTGTCTACTTGCCATCTTTGGAATGCTTCAAAGGGACCTCACACTCAGCAAGTCCAAGACTGAGCTCATGATCTTCTCCTCCAGCCCTGGTCCTCATCCAGATTCTCTCTCAGTGAACAGTGGTGCTGTCTCATTGCTCAAGCAGAAGCCAAGGAACTATTCTCTCCCTTAACCCTCATATTCATTACCAAGTCCTATTGATTTTGCCCTCCTAAATCTCTCTTGAATCTATCTACTTCTCTCTCTACTGCTGTCACCCAAGTCCAAGCCACAACTATTTCTTTTCTAAACAACTTCAATATACCTTCTGACCGGTCTACTTCCACTCATGCTGGCCTCCCTATAGAGTTTTCTCCACCCTGCTGCCAGAGTGATTTTTTTCCCCAAAAAATATAAATTGGGTCATGTCACTCCCATGCTTAGAATCCTTCAGTAGTTTTCTGTTCTCCTTAGAACATGGTCAGAAATCCAACCCCTGGCCTACAAGATGCTGTGTAGTCTCAGGCAGTGGTTCTCAAAATATAGTCTAAGAATGCATCAACATCACTCAGGTGTGTGTTTTCAAATATAAAGTCTTGGCCCCCACCCCAAATACAAGATACCAGAAACTCTGGGTATGGGGACTAGCAGAATGTGTCTTAGCAAGTCCTTCAGGTGATTTTGATGTGTATACTCAAGTTTGAAAATCACTGTTCTAGAGCCTACCTACCTTTCTGGCTATATCTGGCCTCTTGCTTTCATCATCCCAGCCTCTTGCAGCTTTCCCCCCCCCCCCATTCCCTCCTATTACACCATGTTTCTTTTTACCACAGGACATTTACACAGCCCTTTCCTCTTTCTTGGAAGCTCCTTCCTCTCCTCCTTCTCTGGTTAATATCTACTTTTCTTTCAGGTCTTAGCTTAGGAAAGCTGATGATGATTAATTCCTCCTAATACCATATACTGCTTCTGTATAACACTTAAAATAGTTGAATTTTTTTCTCATTTGTCTGGTTATTGATTAACATCTGTCTCCCCCACTAAACTATAAACTTCAAAGGAATTGGGAAAGTATCTGGTTTTGCTTGTTATTGTCTGCAGTGTCTAGTACTAGGACAGAGCCTGTGATCAGATGAATGAACTTTCAGTTTCTGTAAACTGTTTGAGAGCACAGACCGACTGGAATGCTCATGGTCAGCTTTCAGTGCCCTCATCTTATAAAATGGGTTAGCTACCTCATAGGTTTTCCGAGAAAACTGAATGAGGTACAGCATGGATAAAACCTAGGACAGGGCCAGGCACATAAGTCCATGATAAGTGTTAGCTCTGATCATTTATAATTATAACTCCACTTATCTTTCTTCCAGATTCCAAAAACTGACTACAACCAAACAGAGTAATTCTTAACAAGAATGTACATTTTTATTTTTATTTATTTATTTATTTTTTAAAAGATTTTATTTATTTATTCGACAGAGATAGAGACAGCCAGCGAGAGAGGAAACACAAGCAGGGGGAGTGGGAGAAGAAGAAGCAGGCTCATAGCGGAGGAGCCTGATGTGGGGCTTGATCCCATTATCGCCGGGATCACGCCCTGAGCCGAAGGCAGACGCTTAACCGCTGTGCCACCCAGGCGCCCCAAGAATGTACATTTTTAAATTTTAAGATAAAATCAATGCCTGTGTAGTATCTCAATTTTTTCCCTCAAAAATTATTTATCTGCCAATGTATTTGCTCTAGGAAATTCTTGGTAGCCCTGTCATTGGTTTCTAATGCCACTCATTTATTTACTTAGGAAATAATTAGGGAGCAAATGTACCCACATGTACT
This sequence comes from Ailuropoda melanoleuca, assembly GCF_002007445.2. Taxonomy (NCBI): domain Eukaryota; kingdom Metazoa; phylum Chordata; class Mammalia; order Carnivora; family Ursidae; genus Ailuropoda; species Ailuropoda melanoleuca. The sequence continues at coordinate 31,639,097 of NC_048221.1, read as the reverse complement.
AGGTCCTGGGGCTGTGGTAGTGCCTAAGATGGGTGTGGCCCTCATAGCATTGACAGTCAGGTGGGATAAGGGTATTAACTGGCCGGTGGAAAACAGTTCACCCCAGTACCAATAAACGCTATGAAGTACAAGGTCCTACATGTGCGTTTGAATGTAGGAGACCAGGCTAACTGGGGAGGGAGTTTCCACCCCAAGCTCACCTTTGGATCACAGGTTCAAGCTGCCTGTGCCCAAAGCAAGCCAACCAATTGGAGTACATGGTGCCATGTGGTGCAAAACAAATTAGTGAAGTTGATGTTTTTCCCCCACTCTGAATCAAACTAGTCTCCGTATGTGTTAATTCTGTGTTGTGCTTACAAACAGGGTTTCCATGAAAACCAGCTACAAGGGGAACAAAAGGGAAAGGCTAGCCAGGAAGCCTGCATTGTTAACGTGTTTCCCAGGTGCTTTATATGCACACTTAGTGGTTGAGAGCTATTCCTTTTTAGGCTCTCTGCCTGATTTTTCTTTGGCTGGCTCTGATTTCTTTACCACCCTGAACACCTGGGGCCAAGGCTCCTTTTCATAGCAGTTTGAAAGCAGTCCTTTCTCTTTCCTCAGTTTGGTCCAGGTCTTAATCTTTGAACAGCATCAAATATTCATTGCCTTTGACAAAGCTGGGGTTGGAGGATCCAGCATTTTCAAAAGCAGGTCTTGCCTTACCACTGGTGATCCAGTGAGCCTTTCAGCAAGACTGACTCTAAATCATCCAGGCTCAATTAGTTTATTTCAAAGAAATATCCAGGTGTTGTTTGACCTTCAAACATATGGACTGCGGGAGTAAATGAAAGGCTCGCCTGTTCCCATAATGCTGAGGGAACTGGATGGGGTAATTCTTTTTCATATTCTCTGAGTTTTGTAGAGGGATTATTAGGTTTGGGTTAAGTGAGTTATTTACTTTAGCAATGTGCTCAGCGGTGGGCGGCATTTGCCTTGCTGAGGGAACAGCCAGGTGTGAGCTGTCACTAAGCACTAGTAAAATGGTGAGAGGTAAGGAGAAGGATTGGGCCACGGAGGTAGGGTATGAGCTGTGAGACTTCGGGGGAAAGAGGCTGGAGCACCCCCAGAGGCAATAAGGTGACTATTTGGTTGAGCTCTGTGTCTAGACCTTAGCAAGTCTCCACAGCTGGAGAGAATTGGCCCGGGGTCCTTTTCGTTTTTTCACTTTTCCCTAGCACAGGGGTGGTTGCTTTCCTCAGACTCAGGTGTGTGGCTTAATACCCTAGGGTTTTCTTTGGTTTTGTTTAGGGGGCTGTTCTATCTGGAATTGTCAGAGCTTTGTGCAGGGGCCTGTTTTTGCAGCCTGTTTAACAGGTTCTAAGAATTGGGGCAATGTTGAAAATAATGGTCCTGTGGCCAGGAGTGTGGTTTTAAAGTTAGAAAGACCAGGTTTCAAATCATGTTCATCTTGCTTGCTAGTTGTATGACATCAGACAAGTTACGTAACTTCTCTGAGCCCCAGTTTTCTGGGGTATAAAATGGAGCTGTTAATTCTTTTTTTGAGCCTTTCACAATGTATGTTTAAAAAGTATTTTAATACGCATCCAACTGAAAAGGGATTTCATGGTCAAATACATTTGGAAAACCCTTTAGACGTTTTTCCTCAGACTTGGATTTGATAATGCATATTGTCAGATGAAAGTCTCTGAGAAGCTCTGAAGGAAACCAACCTGTTTAACTTTGTTTCATCCAAAATGTCAAAATATATTTGAGTTCATGAACTTTTTTCTTCTCTTTTGTAGAAAATGGAAGCGGTATTTCATGAAATACAAATGACCTCATAGGATTGTTATAAGATTTGAGAATTTAAGATGAATGCTTCCCATGATGTCTGGCCCAGAGCAAGTACTCAATAGTGGTGAGTCTTATGGTTGTATGATTATTATTAATGAGGGGTTTTGGTCTCCAAAACAGAGAACTCTAAATTTGATAGACCTGATTTTGACTGCAGGCACTTTATCAGTGCTTACCAATTGGAAATGTACAGATTTCAGCTGTCAATTATGGCTAGTGGTTGAAGTTTATTGAGTGTCTACCATGTGTCAGGGCGTGCATTAGATAATTGAACCAAATCATCAACTGTATTTAATGGCCACAACTGCTCAACAAGGTAGGTATTATTCTTCCATTTATAGATGTCAAAGCTGAAGCTTGCGGATGACATGTGACCTGCCCAAGTTTGTGTAGACACCCAATAGTGAAATTGGGAATTTTGCTTGGATTTGTTTGGTTCAAAGCCCTTTTTTATTCTCAATGAGAACTCTAGAAATCTTTCAGGGTCTGTGAAAGCACCAAGGATCTGGGGGGAAATTTGCAGTAATTGAAATCAAACACTTAACTAGCATGAGGCAGTGCAAGACTCCATACTTTGGAAAATTCACATTCCAGACCTACCAAAAATCTTTTCTGTATAGAATTCACCTTGTTCTGTCACCTTGAAGCCTTGTATTTGTTCCCTTTGCCCAAAGCACTTTTCCTGTGTCTTCTTTCTTGGCTAGCTTTCATTCCTTTTTCAGTCTGTTACCTTGTCTGTCTCCCTATTGCACTGTGAGCAGGTACCAACATTGAATCCCTAGCACATAACACATAGTATTCCATACATATTTATTGATAAATGAATGATGTCATTTCAAAACCTATTATTTTTGTGTTAGAGTAATCAAGAATAGGAAAATAAGGTTATTATGTAATATCATCTCTGTGATATACAAGAGTCTCAAAACATGGTTTCATGGAGTTTTTGGCAATAAGAACGTTCAAAATTTCTGCATGGAACGATGCCTGCTACTAAACTATAGGGAAAGCTTTGGATGATAATGGAGATTGTTGAAAATAGCAGCTTAATTTTGGTTGAGTCTTGAGGGTATCTACAGAACAATACATGGCTCTGCAGATTTAGAAACTCACTTTTTATCAGACCTCTATCTTGAGGGAAGGGTGACGTTTGTGATTTAGCTCAAAGAAACCAGTTCACTTGAATACTGCTCAGTTATCATGGTTACTGTCTGTGACTTAACTGTCTATGGTTGCTTCTTTTACCAAGCTGTGTCCTAGGCATATTACACATGTTACCCCTCATTTATATGGTACTTCTTTAAAGTACTGGTGGTTAACTTGCATTACAAATGAGAAGGCATTAGCTCTGAGAAGTTTTGGGACTTGCCAAAGACACACGGCTAGAAAGTGGCAGAGCAAGGATTTAAATTCAAGTCTGGGAGCATCTGGGGGGTTCAGTTGGGTAAGCGTTCGATTCTTGATCTCAGGGTTGTGAGTTCAAGCCCCACATTGTGTTCCACACTGGGTGTGGAGCCTACTTAAAATAAATAGATGAAATAAATTCAGGTATGTCTCTGAAGCTCATGCCCCACTGGGGCCACCTTGTCATCTAAGATGGGAGCTTCCTTCTTCTCATGCAAGTTACATTGTTAATGTAACTGGTACTGGATGTGGTTGTGTAAGTTCTCTTTGAAAACTAATCTTTGTGACAGAAGGATACATTATGACCTCAAACTAAAATTCATTCCAATGTTGTTTTAAAGCTTTGTACACCTAGCCTACCTAGTCTACTGGGTCATCTTCCTCAATGCCAAGAACATTTTGATGCTGAAAAGAAGGAGCAGTTGTTAATATCCAAACACCTATTTCCTTACTTAATTCTGAATCCATGCTTAGCCTTTGGAATCAAATGCTCCTTATGTCCCATTTCTTTGTTTGAGGGTACCTCATGTTAGGCTTGTTCTAATTCAACAGTAGTTATGGTTTTGTGTGCAGAGTCACCCTGGTTTTAAGAGCCTGACTGACTTTCTCAACAGTTGATGGATTATTTCCTGCAAAGATTTCCATAGATGAATTCTTTGATGCATTTTATTTTGACCTTGCCAACTTCATGGCATATCTGGAAGGCAAGTAGGAGATGGGAAAATTGATCCTCTCAAGCCCATCCTCAAAGACTGATGTATTTTCAGTTATGTATTATGGTAGTATGTTGGCAAGATACTTGTTTTGATTAACATGAAAAAGTGTTGGGAAAGTAACACTAAAGCAAAGGGCATCTATATTCATTACATGGTGGAAAATCATCAACCTGATGATGGGAAACTAGAAAAGATAACCAAAGTTTGTCACCTTTTGTGATGCTTTCTCCTCACTCGCAAATGCCACAGGCCTCTTTACTTTAAGCCCCTTAATGTTGGAACCTAGTGATGCTGCCATCTGGTTATGACAATTACAGGAGCTAATGGGTGCCAAGCCCCTGGCACAGGGCAAGGCACACGGCATAAACTCAATAAGGGCTGATATTCATTCTGCCCATTTCAATTCTGATTAGGTCATCTATTCTAATTTGGCTTCTACATTGGGTATTTGAGGCTCCTTTTGATTGACTATGCAGGAGCCGGCTCCTGAAAGAATGGGCATCCTCACGCCTCTTTTCTATTTAAATGAAGGGACTCGTCTTTCTGTTACAGAGTTCCTCAAAAGTTGGGTCTGAGAATCCATATATGAGATTCACTCGGGGAATTTTTTTTTTTAAGTGTTCCCACCTCATACCTACTCTATCTACATTTCAGAGGATGAGGTGTGGGTTTCTACAGTTTTAACAAGCTCTCCAGATGGGTCTTCTAGCTTTAAAATGACCATCTGCAAGAGGCCAGGATTTAGAAGAGGAAGGAGCTGGAAGAAGCCTGGGAGATCATATAGTCAGTTCATCCCCATCACTTGACAGATAAGCAAACTGAGGCATGGAAAGCACCCAAGTAGTTGACAGAGCTCAGAAAAGACCACACTGTAGGTTTTTTCAGATCTTCTCTAGATGCCCAAGACAAAAATCCTTTGTCTTGACTTTCCCTTTTCCTGCCAAGAAAGGGATTTACATCACAAGGCTGTATTTTATAAAGAAGAAATGGTGACTTTGTTAAGTCCTCCTTGCAGTGCCATCCCCCTTGAGAGTCTCAAATCGTAGCGTATTTATTAACCTGTTGAGAATTCCTTTGTGATTCTCTGTTGTCTTGAGAGTAGGGTTCACGTGGCTCAGGAGCACATACCTGTGACTGTCTTCACCTCTCTACACCATCTCTTGTCCCTCATAACTCTACCCATTTTGTTCTCTACTCTCCAGATACTCTCAACTGTTTCAGTTCAACAAATGAGCCATATTCTTCCTTCTGCTATTCTTTCTGCACTATTTTTCCTAGCAAAGCTTTCTTCAATTTTTAGGTGTCAGATGTCAGGTTATATCTTCCCCCCACCCCAACTGGGAACATTTCTCTGACTTCCCGAGTATGGATGACAGAGAGTTCCAGGTGCTACTTGGCATCCTGTACCTTTTTCAAATTGATTGGTAGTGTATCACAATAGTTTTGGTTCTTTTCTCCTTAACCATATTTTAAGCTCCATGGGACCATAATCATGTTTTCTGTGGTAGTAGCACACATAGTACATAGTGCCTAGTACAAAAGAGGTATTCAGTAAACTATGTACTAAGTAAATGGCAGGACGATCCATCAGCTTCACGTACCAAAATGTTCAGGCAGATAATGGTCTGCCTAGAATAATGATAATATTAGTAAATGGTAGAAGGTGAGATAGATTAGGGGAAGCTGGGATCGATCACGAAAAGCTTTGGTTTTGAATGAATGATAATAATTTGCTGATGGGGGTGTGTGAAGAAGATGCCTGTGTCAGGCTCGAGGAGCAGAGGCGGGAGTCAGAAGAGGCTAGAAACCACATGAAGATTATGATATGGCTCCAGTAGTCCAGAACCAAGGCAATGAGGGTCAGAAGCAGGATGGTGTCTGCAGAAATGAGAAGAAATGAACAAATCCCAGAAATGCTACCATGAAAGAATCAAGAGCGCTTCATAGAAGACAGTGCAAGATTGTTCGTAGGGCTACCTTTCTTCTTTCCCTGGTTCATTAATTTTTTAACTCAACAAACACTGATTGAGGTATGAAGCACTGGGGTTACAACAGTGAATAAAACAGGCATGCTCTTTGCTATTCTGTAAGTGAATGAGACAGATAACAGATAAGTAAATAAACCCAAGAAGGGGTGCCTACCTCATATAACCAGTGGGTAATGAACCTCATGAATGAAACTGAATAATGTATGTAAAACACATGGCACAGTGCTTGATATACAGTAGAAGCTCAATAAATATTTTCACGCCCTCTCCTGAGTGCCTGTTACCTACCAAGTTCTATGTCCTGGGCTTTGCGTGTATTAACTTCTTACAACCATCTTGCAAGAAGCTATGATTGCCCCTTTTTTTTCAGATAAGGAATCAGAAGCTAAAGGAAGTTAATCTCCCCCAATTCCCAGAGTTAGTGAGCAGAAAACCCTAGGTATGCCCACCCCCAATTTCCATTCTCTTTCCATTTCACAGTGTGCTTGTTGCTAAGCAGTAGTGTTATGGCGGTGTGCTTTGTGGTGAATCTGGTAGGCTTTAGGCTTGTCCACTCAAGGAGCTGAAAGAACTAGCAAGTGTCAAGCAAATGGCAACAATTGCATATGGCCCAGTTACCCACATCCAGGTATGTAAAGCTGTGTGGTCATTCCCACCTTCCAATGAACATCTTTGAATTTGGAGGAAATTTGCATATAGTGACATTTTAGAGACTCTTTCAGAAAGTGTTCATTTATTTATTTCTGTATTTTTAGAAATCTTAGACTATAGAGAAAGCACCTATACTATTGCTCAACTAAAATTCTGGATGTTCACAGTGGTAGGAAAGATTATAAGTTTTGCAGATCTGGTTGAAGTTATTTTTTTTTTTTTTTGCCACTTACTAGACTATGACATTGCACACACCACTTAATGCCCTCTAAGCTATGTTCTCATTACTTATAAATGATGAAGAAATAGGAAGATAATAATAGCACCTATCTAATAGAGTATATTTGAGATTGAATTAGTAAAAATAAGTAAAATGTGTGTTCTCAACTAGTGGCAACTTTGCTCTCTCAAGAGGTACTTAGCAATGCTTGGAGACATTTTTGTTTGGTTGTTACAACTGGGGGAGTGCTACTGGAATCTACTGAGTGGTGACTAAGGATGCTCTGAAAAACCCTACAATGCATAGATAGTCCCTTCAGCAAAGAATTACTCAGCACAAAATGTTAATAGTTGCCGAGGTTATGAAACCTTGGTCTGTCTCTCAGGACCTACTATGTAACGATATAAAAACAAAAAACAAACCTCCTAAAATCATCCAGGACTATGGAACCCTTGGAAAAACCTCTTTGGAAGCGCTGAGATCTATGACACTCAGATGAAAATACATCTGAGGTATTGATTAAATATTTCCTTTTTCATCTAAATATTTTGAAGTCATGAGGCAGGTGCTCCATTCCATGGTGAGGGGTACGCAGTATGGAGGCCCCTTGTCCATTGTTTCGGAGTTTCCCAAGACTGAATTTGCATCTAATGGCGAGCTCTGTTTTTTCATTTCAGGAGTGGATTACTCTACAACATTACTTTTGGGAAGGGAGGCTTATTTGTTTCTAAGTATTCATTTTGTAACTTAAAAGCATCTTGAATTATTAAACCAGTTATTTTCCAGGCCTGTAAATGTTTTCAGTATGTTGCTTAAGTTTCCCTGAGTCAGCACATAGTAGTGCATGTTGGAAGACCTCAGTCAAAACCATTTCCTTAAGATGTTAGTATTTTTCTTTGGGCTTGTGATGTTTGGGGTGCTCATTCTGACAAGAGAGCATGTTTTTTCTCCCAAACCCCCACATTCATGGCTGTGGTGAGAATTCTGCTCAGGGCAAAGGTGTCTGCATCACAATTTCAGACTAAAGAAAAGAATAAAGAAGAGAAGCACAAGTGGTCATTTAATATTTTCTCCTGACATTGGACTCTTGCTTACTTCTAGCCAGGAGTCAAACCATAAGGTAAACCCTTCAACCCACATTTTATGAGACAATAAGAGAGTACTTGGAATTACTACTAAAAAAATTCTTTTTTTGTGTGTGCTTCGAAGCCAAATGCTTTTACAAGAGGCAGAAAAAGGGGGGGAAAAACACCCAAGTCAAATTGATGAAAACCAGTCAAAATATGGCCTTGTTGTGGCTGATACAGCTACCCTGGCTGGTCCCAAAACACAGAAGGCTTCTTCAGGCATGGCTCTCAACACTGATTGAACTAGATTTTTGTGTCAACTGCTTGAAAGCTGCAGTCCTGCACCACACATTTCCTGAGTATATTCTTGAAAATTATCAGACCTGTTTTGTTCATTACCAGAAGCCTGGAAAATGACCTGCAAACATGGCAGCAAGGCTTTCTACAGCCAGTATGGGCTATTAAACAAATGTCCTCAAAGCTTGTGAATACATCATGTAGGGGCTTCGGGCGTTGAGGCAGGTCTCCTCCATAATAACTCCCTGGAAATCTCCACTGGCCCCTAAGGGTGGATAGCCTCCCACCTAAACTTGCTCACTTGATAAGCCCTCAGAACAGATGGTTCATCATCAAGGAGCAAATGTGTTCACCCTTAGTTTTTCTTTTAAACAATATTTATTGATACAAAGGCCAGAGAAAGAAGGGTTTTTCCTCTTCATGTCAAGAAATCTGAATTCTGCATCATGAAATCATGAGATTATACCCTCTAAGGATTGAAAAGGATGTAGCTCATCGCCCGCTCAGTTTTACAGAGTGCCCCAAGCTCATTATGCCTGAACGGGGAGTGACAGAGCCCCAGCCAGAGGTCTCTGTGCTGTAATGCATGTGGCAGCAGAGGTCTTACTTGTGTTAACTCTTCTCTTTGTTGTGTTCGGCTCAGACTAGACTGCTCAGCTCTTATTTCTCCTGATACTGCTAACAGTTCATTTATAACCCCTACCCCCTTTCCCCCATCAGACTTTGAAGAACCTGAATTCACTTAAGCTTTGATTACTGGTAATTATTTACCTGTCAGACCCCAGCTGGACTGCATCACCAAAGCTGAGTCACATAGTGTTGCTTCCAGTGACTGCTTCCAAACAATTAAATCAGAGAAGCACCTGTGTAAATATGTAATATTTGGCGATAAGAAAATGATTAGGCAACAGAAACTGAGCTGAACTGGTGAAAAATAGTGCATATTTTCCCCTGGAGGCTTTTCACATACGCCTTGAAGCATTTCCAATCTCAAGAAGAAGGTCAGGTGATTTTCCCACCCCTCCTACACCTTGTTTGTTCGGAAAATATAGCTAATCTGATATCACCAGATTTGACTTGTTTGCAAACATTAAAATTTTAAGGAAACCATCTCATGTGTAAGCTGAGAGAGAAGAAGTTGAAATCGGGTGACAGACTAACTGGTAATTTTCTTTTCCAAAGCCAAACTGTCTATCTCAATAGAGAAGCTGACAATTGAAACTCATCTTGGACAATGATATCTGTTCTTGTTTGTATTTAGGGCTTCTGTGATGAGATTCAAAGTGCAGGATAGTGGAAAGAATGAGAGTTTTTGTAAACAGAGCAGGAGATGAATCCCCACGTTACCACCTGTGAGCTGTATGATTTTTTAACACGTTTTTGAGCCTCAGGTTCCAAGTCTATAGAAGGGACATGAGTCCTAACCCGCCATGCTGTGCCACATGTAAAGTGCCAGTCTCACTGCCTGCTTAGCAAGCATTCACTGTGCTCCACTCCATACTAATAGACTGAAAAACCCGTCATCTTTGACAGTTCACCATTCAGTAGTCCATAGTTAAAACTGTTGGTGATTTTTTAAAAGATTTTATTTATTTGTGAGAGAGAGAACGAGCACAAGCAGAGGGAGAAGCAAGCTCCCCACTGAGCAAGGAGCCCAATGTGGAACTTAATCCTAGGACCCAGGGGTCATGACCTGAGCTGATGGCAGATGCTTAACTGACTGAGTCACCCAGGCATCCCTGATTTTTTAAAGTTGTTTTTTGATGAAGATCATTTTTCAACAATAAGAGGTACCACCAGAAATTTATTCTAAAATTTCTTCCTTATATTTCAAAAGGTACCCTGCCCTGCTTTTGGAATTTGTTCCTTCTTTTTTTTTTAATAATATTTTTTTATTATATTATGTTAGTCACCATACAGTACATCCCCGGTTTTTGATGTAAAGTTCCATGACTCATTACTTGCGTATAACACCCAGTGCACCATGCAATACGTACCCTCCGTAATACCCATCACCGGCCTATCCCATTCCCCCCCACCACCGAAGCCCTCAGTTTGTTTCCCAGAGTCCATAGTCTCTCATGGTTCATTCCTCCTTCTGTTTACCACCCCCCCTTTCTTCTTCCCTTTCTTCTCCTACCGATCTTCCTACTTCTTATGTTCCACAAATGAGTGAAACCATATGATAATTGTCTTTCTCTGCTGGACTTATTTCGCTTAGCATTGTTCCTTCTTTTAACACAAATTCATGTAGACTAACTATAACTGAAGTCTGTTCAGTTCTGCAGTTGGGCATAGAAAGATATTGACCCTTCCTGACCATCAATGGATTGTTTGTTGTTTCATTTGAGCTGGTTGGTATTTTTAGCTGAAGAACATCCACACGTGGTTTTTCATGGACCCACTCCTGTTTTGTTTCTTGTGCAGTTAAGGATGTCATTTTGTTCAGAGCTCAAACCCATGTCATCTCTTCCCAAGCTCTGTGATCTTGGGCAGGTTAAGTATTCTTTGTGCTCCAGTTGCTTCAGCTGCAAAATGGAGAGGATGATAACTAATGCATAAGATTATTCAGAGAATTCAGCGAGTAACTATGGAGAACTTAGTGACTTGAAAAGAGAAAAAATTGTAGATATGGTTGTTATCATTACTGGGACTAATGTAGACAGCTAACAATAAAGTTGGTTGAAAGAGCTAGTGTGCATAACAGAGTGTTCAAACCCTCAATCAAATCTTCCCAAGTCAAAAAGGTCACTGTTAAAAATTTCATCCTCTTTCATAAAAGTCATTTTTAATTTCATTTAGTTTGAATACAATGTTTATTTGTGTTTTCTGAATTAGACAATAAAAAGTAAGAAAGCCTTCTTTGGAATGTTACTAATTATTTGTAGAGGCCAGTCCAATTGTCTTTGGACCTCGAGTTTAATTGAGATAGTCACTAATTTTTAAAATCCACAGAATATCATTCACTGTCTACATTAAGTTGATATACTTATGAGGGTAAGGGAAAAAATAGCAAAAAGTTGTAAAAAGTCAAGGTTTATTTATCACTTTTAAAGTAAACATTTTGAAATAGGCATATGGAATGTTTGAGGATATAGACATATCTCATTCTGCTGCACTAAGAATTGAAGTTACTCAAAGTTTCCCGATCACTTTGTCAGATTGATGTCCTCTTCTATTTTTGATGGACCCTTTATTTATTTGTAGAGGTGTTTTGCTACTATAAAAAGTGAGCCTCTTGAATACCCCCACAATTTCTGAAGCCAAAAGATAATACTAAAGCTGTGGCAGCAGAGGTAATAGAGATTTGTAAGAGGCTGTGAAAGGAGTTATAAATGCAAAATATAAAGGTAAGAAGGTTCGAACTACTTGGGGTACATCTTTTCCTTTCCTAATCCATTAAGCAAATTGATTAGTGTTAAATGAAAAGATGTGGTGGGGTGATTTGCTTTAGAATAGGAAAAGGACTTTGAAGTATTAAGCTGCCTACACATCTTAAAAATAAATTTACTCTGGAATTCCCATTAGATCTCACTGAATTCACTGAGCAATATGGCCTCCCTGTTTTGTTTAACAGCTATATATTCCTAAGGGTATTAACTCAATTGTGTTAGAGCGAGCTTTAATGTGCTTCTTCCTTGAGGCCTTATCACTTATCTAGAATGTTGATTAATCTGTACATCGATATACCATGGTCCAATTGAGTGGCTCTATGATAAGCATCTCAACAACAGCAACATAAAATCTAAGCAGAGAAATAGATGGTGCACTGATAAATAGAAGTGCATGCATTGAATTCTCAAAAATATATTCCCCTTCTGCAATTTTGAAGCCAATATCCAAAGTCCCTCCATAAATGTATCAGTGTATAATTCTCTAAATTTTCTATATTTTTAGTAAACGTTCAGTTTTTCTAGGAAGTTAAAGAAATCATTCTAATGCTACATTTTTGGTCATTTATAATTAACCTGAAATATTTTTCATCTGGTTTAAATATTCTGCCAGCACCTCTTAACACCTGACTTCCTGGTCAGTTCCCATTTAAATTTCTGCAGCTGCAAACTCTCAGGCAGCTATTGATTCCGCATCTCCTTGCTAAAGGTTACTAACTTCATCAACAGTAACGCTATAAATTACATCTGTTAAGATTCTCTTACTGTTGCTAGCTGACAATGTACTTTTGTTTTCTGGCTGTTCAGTGTTGCTGACATTCATTGTGTCCATCACTCTACAAAGACTATTGGACTGAATTATTCCTGGATACTATTACCCAGTTGACACTTTCAGCTTCTGAATCATGAGCTGAAACCAAGAATCTGATGTTTTTGGCAGCAACACCCACAGTCTGTATTCTCTTTGGTCCAAAGAGGCTTTCAGAGCATGAAAAGCATGTTGAGTCCTTAAGCTTCTTCCTGCCTCCTTTCACCAATGCATGGCATTCAGGAGCATAGATTTGGGATAACAGCTTTAGTTTGTTGTGTTTAGAAGAAGAAAATAGAGTTGCTAAAGATCTACATAAAGAACAATTAAGCATCATGGCATTAACATGAGCTAGAAGATTATAGATCTGCGGGTCTCAATTGGTTTACTCCAAAACTTTCATGAGAATGTCACCTAATTGGGAATAGTTCTGTGAAGTTTTTGTTTTGCACAACTGAAAGCATTTGTACACATGCATGACAACAGCTATCACTTATGATGTTGGTCATGCAACATGATGGGGGAAGCGGTTAAGACTTACAAATAGTAGGAAAGGCGAGACTTCGAAGAACATAAATCTGAAACAAATAGCAAAAAGATTTTTGATGCAAAGGATATATAGGCAGAAACCTAAATAACTTTGCCCCATGAGTGTATAAATAAGCATATTCCCCAGTTTATTGAAGTATAATTTACATGCTACAAAATGAATGTACCCATTTTAAGTACTTAGTTCAATGAATTTTGATACGTGCCTAAACACATGTAACTAACACCCAAGTCAAGAAACAGAAATTTTTTTAAAAAGATTATTTATTTATTTAGCACAAGTGAACAGGGGGAGGGGCAGAGAGAGAGGGAGAGAGAGAATGCCAAGGAGACTCCACACTGAGCGCTGACCCAGAAGCAGCGCTCCATCTCACGACCCTGAGATCATAACCTGAGCTGAAATCAAGAGTCGGGTGTTCAACCGACTGAGCCACCCAGGTGCCCCAAGAAACACAAAATTTCCAACACACTAAAATATTATCTTCTGACCCTGCCCAGACAACTTCCCAACCCAACCTCAGCTGCTGTTACATTTCTATCAGTATAGACTGGACTTACCTATTTATACAAATGGAATCATGCAGTATGTACTCTTTTGTGTTTGGCTGCTTTCACTCAGCAAACTATTTTTGAGAGTCATTCATATTGTATATATCAACACACATTCATATATAAATATACTAGCAGACTGTATACATATACTTTTTTTTTTAAGGTTCATACATAGGAGATGAATTGACGGGTTACATATTAAGTTTATATTTAACCTTGTAAGAAACTACCAAAATGTGTTCTAAGATATTTATGCTATTTATACTCCCACCGCAAGTGAGTGCCATTTTCAGATCTGTATACTTGCCAAATCTTAGTAATGTTCCTCTTTTTTCATTTTAACCATTTTAGTGGAAATTGGATAGCTTAAAATCACATTTCTATGGTGACTATGATTTGTTATATCTTTCAGTGTTTATTAGCCACTTACCTGTTTTCTTGTTTGTGAGGTATATGTTCAAATCTTTTGCCCATTTTTAAAAATTAGGTTGTATTTTTACTATTGAGGTATGGCAGTTCTTTTTATATTCTGGGTAAAATTTTATGTTTAAGATAAGTATTGTAAATATTTTCTTTCAGCCTTTGACTTGACATCTTTTTTTAATAGTGTTTTTCAGTAGCAAAATGTTTACTTTTGGGGAAATCCAATTTATCAATTTTTTTAATGGTTAGTGCTTTTTGTGTCCTAAGAAATCTTTGCCTACGCAGTCATAAAGCTTTACAGTTTTAAATTGTACATTCAGTTCTGTGATCTCTTTCTAGTTTATTTTTTGTATGTGGTAGGAAGTAGGGCTCAAAGTTAATATTTTTCAATACAGACATCTGATTATTGCAGCACCAGTTTTGGGAAATACTATTCTTTCTTCTCTTTGTTCAAGTTCACTGACCTTTACTTCTGCAGAATCAAACTGCTGTCACAACTAGTGAATTTTTCACTTTAAATATTATATCTCTGTTTTAGAAGCTTCATTTTTTTCAAAAATAGTTTTCGTTGCTTTTATTGTATTCGTGTTTTTGAAATAAATAAACTATAATAGCTATTTTAAAGTCTGTATGCACTAATTACATCTTCTCTGTCACTTCTGGCTCTATTTCTGTTGCCTAATTTTTCTCCTGCTTGTGGAAAAAAAAGTTTTTTCCTAATGCTTTCCATGTCTGGTAATTTTTGATTGGATGCTGTGCATTCTTAATGTTGCATTGTTGAACGTCTGGATTTTATGATGTTCCTTTAAAGAGTGTTGCTCTTTGCTCATTTAAATTTCTTATAGATTAATCTTCTTGAGACTTGTTTTTAAGATGTGTTAGGGAAGATATAGAGTAGTCTTTATTCTGGGGATAGTTTGTATTATTACTGAAGCATGGCCATTGTAGGGTCTCTACTGAACGCTTAATAGATTCACTGATGTCTCTCCTCTGTGGCTGGCTGGAACTTGAAGATAGTTCAGCCCAAGGGGAGATAACTGTTAAGTTAGGTTATTGTTCTTTCCCCAGTTGTTCTCTACCTTGTGGAATATCATCCTATCTGGCTTAATAATCAGCCAAAGGCTCAAAGGCACCCTTGTGCATATTTTTTGAATTTTTTCCCTAAATATTCTTCCCTTGCTAGTACGTTACCCACAAAATTCCAGTCACTTCAGCTTACTTAGTCTTTGAATTCTGTCTGTTCTAGTTAGTGAGGCCCCGTGTTCTACCTGGGTTTCCCTTCCCTGAGTAGCAATCTGGAAAGTATCTCCAGGCAAAAAAAAATCTTATGTCCTTACGTCATTTGTTTCCTTTCTCTCAGGAATCATAGTCTTGTGCTGCCTATTGTCCACTGTCTGAAAATTTTGGTTGTATATATTTTTTTCAGTTTTCTAATTGTTTATGGTAGCTAGTTTCTTCAGTAGCAGTTAGTCCAGAAGAAGAACAGCTATATTTTTAAAAAATAAAATTAAGATAGTTATTTTACCATAAATAGGGATCTAGTGTTAAAGGTTACTTTAGATGTGATTCCTTCTTTTGAGAGCACTAGTCAAAATTAGGGTTTAAGATACATGCCTTAAATACTGATGGAGATGACAGTTTCTCAAACAGCAGTTGCTTGGGCCCCCATTTTGTAAGTTTTGGTGTTAACCACTTGCATTATAATTTACTTAAAATATTTTCTTTACATTGACTTGCCTATAACTTTATCTGAAAAGTAAACTCTACAACATTATCACAAATAGATTCGGAAAACTAATTGCATTTTTCTAATACATATTGAAATAAGCAAAATCTCTTTAAAAATAAACAAAGTATATCTTTGGACTACTGAAGGAGTCTTAATCTTGTATCCCACCAGGGGATACACTTAGCCATGCTGGACTAGGTCACACAGACATTGAATGAAGAAGGGACATAGGTAATAGAGACAAAAAAATGTAAAGACCATTTTTTCATTTCTAATTTCTGATACAACCATACAATTTTTAAACTAGGATGATCTGAATGTCTAATCCAATCTCCTCATTTCACAGATGGACTGATTTTTTCCTAAGGCCTTGTAGTTGGTTAGTTAATTCAACAGATACGTATCAAGAGCTGAGCACATTCTAGGAGCTGGGAGTACAACAGTGAATACAACAGACAAGCCTTCTTGGAGCTTACATTCTAGTGAGGAAGAGAACCCCTTTCTTTGGCTCAGTGTCCAAGTGTATATTATTTGATGGCAAAAGACAACACCTGAAACTTCTAATACCTGTCCCCATCTTGTCTCTCAGCACCTTTAGAAGGTTTTACTCTATGAAACACCAACCCAGTTATGTAATCATCTCAGTCTAACTTACCTGAAACATACCAGCCACATGATGATACTTTGTACTTCATAATGGGGCTACTTCTCGTACTTTCTGCCTTAGCCATAAAAAGGAAAACAAATCTCTCCTTTTTATAAGAAAGTGCCCATTACCCATTGCATTTATGTAAAATGGAACTTTGTAGGATCTAGTCAGCCTCTGGTTGCAACACACATTAGAGCTTTTAGACAGGGTCTTTGGTTTCTTATCTCATCTTGCTTCATGATCTTGCTCCTGCTCTATTTTAGTCTCTTTAGCCATATCACTGTCTCAAGGTGTTTGTGCTTATCTGTATCAGTTCCCACATCCCAGCTCTGTCTCCTTTCAGACTTGGGAAATCTTACCCAACCAACCCTCTTCTGGTCTGAAGAAAAGAAGACTCTACCCTGACATTCCAATCTTGAAAGCTGACTCTGTTCCTGACAACTTCAATGTTCTTTACAGGCACAGCCACCCCCAGAGAGGCAGAAAGGGTAGGATGGAAGAAATCATCAGAAATGAGTTTGGGCACACAGTTGAGTCTCTCCTTTTTGTCTTTAGATTAGTGGAATTAGTGAAAGCTTCTATGAACTCATGGAATTTTCAGCCTTTGGAATTCCCAGACGTCTTCAGGTTGTCTTTGAAAAATGCTTATTTTACAACGTGTGTTTTTCCTTGGAAAAAGAGAAAAGCAGAGTGGGTCTTGTTAGAGGGATAGTTGAGACTTGAGGATAACTCCCTTTTATTATGGACCTGCTATATCCCAGGCTTTGTGCAGTGCAGTTTACATGCTTTTTCACTTTTGACCTTCACAGCAATCTGGCAATAAATGAACTATACGTAACCTCATTTTACAAAGGAAGACGTAGACATAGAATCTTAGAGGGGTCACTTAGCTTGCCTAATATCAAACAGTCATTATGTGGTTAGGTCAAGATTCAGTTCTGTTTGATACCAATGAAATCCTTCAGTAGCTTATTAATATCAGTGTCAGGTTAAAATCATGAATACAAAAATATGTATAAAACATTAAGCATGGGATTTGTCCTTCTATATTCATTTTATAGCTGAATGGATTGAGGCTGAGTCTGTGGGATTTGCCTCAAAAATCACTAAGTGAAATAAGTGGTGGTCTGAATTGGATCCCTAGTCTTTCAAATTTTATTCCAAACTTTTTCTAACACAGCATGGTAATTCCAAGAGAAAACTGTTCATCTTTGAATTGGCTTGAGTTGTTTGGTTAAAACCCAGGGTATGAACAGTCATAACACAGAAATTTTAAAGATAGAGTTATAACACTGTCATTATGAAAATATTTAATGATGTTGAATTTAAGTATTTATTCAAAATATTTATTGCTTGTCCTTTTATTGGTTATATTAAGCCTTTCTACTACTAAGCATCCCACATAAACTATTCTATTACCAGACCAAAACAAAAGATGAAATGCCCTTTCAAATTCAAGAAAATTGTCTTGTTCTATCTAGATTATCTATCTCCTCCTGAAAGACTGGTAGATATATAACAGGTGAGAATACAATAGGATATGTCTCTTTCCTCAAAATGCCTTGTTAGAATATGCTGTTTGAAAAAGAGAAAAAACAGTTTAATCAGAATCACACAATCATTGAAAACAATCTTGTTTCAGTTGCCATCACTGCAAATGCAATTATGGCCAATTCTCATGAGTCTGTGCTAATGGGAAGAGGGTGTAACATGGATGGTTGACAGCCTCAATATAATCCAAATAACTGATTTTCAGCATTTCCCCCACTAAACCTATTCACCAGAGTTGCTAGCCAGTAATGGAAATTGCTGAATCTAGTTTCCTTCCTCTTCTCCCCACACCCAGGGCCCTCATACTAAGTTACCTTTTGATGGAGATATTAGTGAGCAATGAAATGGCCATAAACCTGTGGGAGGAAGAAGAGAGAAGGAAAGTCAATTAATCCTTGAATAAATAAGAACTATTTTAATCTAATGCTTTAGAAAGGGAAAGCTGTACTCCTGTAGAATATTGTTTTGATTACTATTTTTGTACAATAAGTACATCTCGAATACAATTTTATTAAATCCCTGTTATGTAACTAATATAGCAATTTATTTTCTTTGTTTGAAAATATTAACATTACAGGTAGGAAGTTTTCTTTGACATTTACCCTCAATCTCAGACCCACCTCCTTTTCTCAAAAGGAGCACAACAATGCTGATGCTTATTTAGTATAAAAAGGGTTCAGCTTTTTATCCACCCAGATTTGTTCTATGTATTTATGCAGAAATTTGGTCAGAGAAAGTATGCATGGCCTTTTGTTTTGTTTTACAGTAATGGGAGACCATCCAGATTGTTTAGGTATGTGGTAGACACTGTGGTGCATTGTCCAGATCCCTCTTCAATGAAGGACTCATTGCCTCCATGTGGAATGTTGTCGGCAGACAGTCTTCAGATGTCAAACCATTCAGGGACTGCCTCAGTTGCCCAGAAGCACCTCAGCCTCACCCCTTTCAGATTTAGCCAACATTTAATAACTAACTCAGTTCCATTTAATACCACTGTGCAAATTCTTGTGCACGTTCAATGCAAGACTGTGAATGTTGGCCCAACTTGGGAAAACTCAGAATGAACTTTCTATATTCAGAGCTGTCTGTGGAGTGACCGAAGTGGCTGCTGGGCCTGCATCATAGCTCAACTTTTTTGTCTGACCAATCCTTCTTGTTCAGATATTGATAGCATGAATATTCCTTAATAAATATCCTGAATAGTAAACTCCATCTTACAGTCTGCTTCCAGGAAACCCATCCTATGACAAGACTCTTGCTTACTTTTTTACTCAGTGGTATGTCTTAGAAGGCTCATTTGGGGTGCCTGGGTGGCTCAGTTGTTAAGCGTCTGCCTTCGGCTCAGGGCGTGATCCCGGCAATCTGGGATCGAGCCCCACATCAGGCTCCTCCACTGGGAGCCTGCTTCTTCCTCTCCCACTCCCCCTGCTTGTGTTCCCTCTCTCTCTGGCTGTCTCTCTCTCTGTCAAATAAATAAATAAAATCTTTAAAAAAAAAAAAAAAGAAGTCTCATTTGCTAGTAAACATAGATCTGCCTTACTCTTTTATTATTCTTGTACTATTTGTGTCAGAAACTGAGTAGTTGTTCATTAAAGGCCTGGTTCCCGTTCTTCCCGTAACTGTATCCAGACCACATCATGAATAGATATGGCTTAGGTTAATGCATTCTTTGGAAAGAAGTGATCTATGACACAGGCCCCATCTGTTAAAATCTCATGAAGTCTTTGCTGCCCTTTGTCATCCCTTGCATGCTAGCTGAATGCAGAAGATTTAACAGAAGATTCCAAGGTCCCAGGAAAGGGCAGAGCCATGTATGAAATAAGGCCGGGAAACGAAATTACCATATAGGCTGCCCACAAAACCCACATCAAAAAAATTTTTTTAAAGATTTTTATTTATTTATTTGACAGAGAGGCAGCAAGAGAGGGAACACAAGCAGGGGGAGTGGTAGAGGGAGAAGCTGGCTTCTCGCTGAGCAGGGAGACCAACGCGGGGCTCGATCCCAGAACGCTGGGATCGTGATCTGAGCCGAAGGCAGACGCTTAACAGCTGAGCCACCCAGGCACCCCCCCCACATCAAATTTTTAATCTGTTGAAATATTTTGGGTAATTTCTTAGAGGAATTAGTCTCTCTTACTTAAAAGTGACAGGACCTTTTGGTTGTTTCCAATTTCTCTCCCTATTGCAAACCCCACCATTGTAAATATTTTGGGCTTGTCTTCTTGGTTATGTTTCTCTAGTGTTAAACACGTAGAAAGAGAATTGCTAGGTCTTGAGATGTGTAAGCTTTAATACTCGACAAATGTTTTTGCCCCGTTTTCCCAAATGGTTGTGCCAATTTCTGTGTTCATTAGTAGTGCATTCGAACACCTTTCTCTACTCTCTTTCAAACGTGGACTTTTAAGGGAGACTCTTCAGTTTTTACCCCTAAATATTTTCATGTGTAGTTGAATTTTAGCTTCATAACTCAAGTTCCAGAACATAAAATTTAAAAAATAGTAGACATGTGACACGTGCAGTTAATCTCTTTGAAAGCAGTCCCTAAGATTCACATCGTGAAGTCACTCACCATTTTGCTGTACGAAGGCTTTGAGCTGTGTATGCCAAGGCAGACGCAGACCCATGTGTGAATATTAGCTCCTGAATGAGCCTAATCAAGTGCCGGATTCTACCTCAGACAGTTGCTGTTACCTATTCCTCATTCAGAAAGAAAAAAAAAAAAAAGCAATTATGATACTGGCTTCTATTTGCTGAGTTTATAATCTATGCCAGGCCCTGTGCTAAGCATTTTATCTGCATTAAATTATTTGAGTCTCACAGTAAGTCTCTGATGTGGAAGTTTCTCTTATTTAGTCCTGCTTTTTAGATGAGAAAACTGAGGTGAAGGTGATAGAATTTACAGGTGAAAGAGCTGAAGTATAAACCTAAGACTGTCTGACTCCGGACTCAGGGCTGGAACTCTTTTCTCTTAGACTTTGTTTACGTACAACCCTCATTCCAAGTCGGAGGTGTCACACTTTATTTAATTATATTGTACTGTACCTCACTGATGGAAATTTAGAGCTATGGTAGTCTTTGTGTATGGGGGGATTAACCAGGTCATGAGGAGGTATGCTTTGTGACTGTGGAAGGTTTATTTTAATGGGTAGGACAACGCACAGGAGGGTTAAGCCCTCTGTCTCGGCTTTGAGGGGAAAAAAATTAAAAGTATACAGTTCCATAAGTCATTTAAAGGTTTTAAAAAAACAAAAACAGTAAAATATGCATTCTGGGTGGCTGCTTGCAAAAGCAGCTGTAATCACTTGGTCAAATCACATCTTGCTCAGTGCTCCTTCCTGAACTTCCTTTGTCCTCAAACTGAATATAATGCAGAGGAGGTCTGTGTGGGTCTGAGACAAGATGGAATTTGGACCAGCTGTTTCCAAAGGTTACATTAGAAACTCAAAAGCTAAAAGGGGTTGCTGTGAAAACTGTCTTCTGAAGTTGGAGTTCCCACATTGTATCTCGTGTCTGTACTGAGAAACTACGGTAGGGCTGGAGCTGGCAACACAAAAATCTTCCCAAGATGAACAAAATGTTAGGCCCTATCGATGAGGCACAAGGACATATTTGACTTCCCAAATTTCTTCCATTTTTGTGGTTTTTGAGGTTGCAGGAGAATTCAAACCTCTCTGGGTTCAAGTTCATCTAGTCTTGACAAAATATGACTTCCTGTGTCAGCAAAAGAAGGTTTTGATTAAAAAAAATTGAGGACAATTAGATGAAATAGTTTTTACCAACTATAAATGAATCAAGGTTAGATTTCTCTTAAAATATACAGGGGTCAAAAATCTGGGAACGAAACATAAGTAACAGACTCATTTGGCATTTCCTAGGGCCATGCCACGTTGGAAAACCGTGAGTTCCTGTAAATCCCAAACTTGGTAAAAGGACAATCAGACAGTGCACGAAGAGCAAGAAGACTAAATGGGGATGTGTAATCATTGGCTAGAAGGCTGAAATTTTGTTTCTTCCCAGGCAAATGTGTTTCTTCAAAGCTATCATCCATTTGTGTAATGATATATGTTTGTTCATTTAAGCAACGTCTATTATGCTTGCTTTGTGTCCAATAAAGTTGTAAACTTGCTCTATAGCAGAGAATGAAATAGACACAATCTCTTACAGTCTTTGAGGGAAGAGATAAGGAAACAGGCACAATTATTCGTAAACAAGTATTTGCACACTGAGACAGTTGCTATGAAGAAAGTAACTGGGGTACTCTGATAAAGAACGAAGGGGGAGACCTATGTAGATAAAACCCATAGGGCAGATGTGTCTGAAGAGGCACTGTCTGATGGGGACACGAGCAGAATGAGACCTGGCAAAGTTTCTCAGGCTGGGGGCTGCTCATGTGAAGACTCTGAGACTGGGAAAACTTTGGGCTGATTGGAGGCTGTGGCAGGACCATACTGGGACAGTGGGAGGCTGGCTCGAGCAGGGGCCAGTTGGCCTCAGACAATGAAATTGCTCTGGAGAGTTTTAAACAGGGAGGTGACATGGTCCGATTTACATTTTAGAATTATCAGTCCAGCAGTGATGTTCACACTCTATCTGGGGGAGATAGGTCAGCAAAGGAGTACAGTGGAAGCAGGGAATTTAGATAATGCACGTTTATAACAGTTCAAGTGCAGCAGGGCAGAGGAACAAGAGTGAGATGTACCTATTTATCTGTTCTCTGGTCATTGGTTGGATCTCCATCAAAGCTGACATGCATGTGAAATGTTTGTGTAAGTTCGATTATGTTGCATGAATTCCATTAAGCATTCTCAGGGGAAATAACAATTAGGGAAACCCCAAGGCCATTACTGCAGCTTGAAACTGTCAATTGCCAGAGACTACAAGTAACAAAAGCACCCATATCTGTGACTATAGTAATGCACAAATAATTGAACTTCTGGGTTTCTGCGAGTGTTTGCACGTGATATGCGATTTATGTGGTTGCCATGTAGTGGGCTCCTTGGGCAAGGATATTAGAAGGTGCACTTGGCCTTGGTCTCTCTTCCATTTCCTTAATGTGAGAGTGAATGGAGAAGGTAGAGAATCACCAGCAAAATGAGTTTTTATTTTTCTGTGTGTATGTTCATGAAATACCTTAAAAGAAAGGAAGGCATGCCATCTGTTTTCAAATGGCAGTGTGTGGAGACTTAGGAGCTGTCAGTTTTAAAGCTCCAGTTGAGATCTTTGACTGGCCACCACATGTTCCACTCTTGTAGATGGGCTTCATCAAAAGCAGACATTTTTTAAGCTGTGCTGAGCCAAGGTCTTATCTGTAAATTTGTTTTTATTTTAGTATTTCATTGTTCACCAAAAAATATCTATGGAGTTCTAAGGTTATTCATGATCTCATTGTTTTGGAGAAGGAGAATTGAATGTCCTAGACAGTAGGATTGCTAACTGAACATTCATTCGAGATCTGTGGCCATGAATTTAAAATGCTGTCGATCAGCACTTTTACTTTTAAACAGTCACAATGCCATATTATTCTAAGTCAAATAATCTCTTCAATGGGAACTTGCTATAATTTATTTCCCTTGGTATCTGTGGTTTGAGTCTTTCTTTCATTGAGTGATAGATATTTCTTGAGTGTCTATTATGAGCCAAGCACTGTGTTGACAGAATCATCAGTAATAAGATAAGGGAGGCAGAATGAAAAAATAAAAAGAAGGTAGAAGTTAGGAGAGAGGGATGAAAAATAACTCAGGAAAAGAAAGTTGAAAATCCCTCTGGTGTTCACTTTTTAGTCTGTCATTTTCCATCTATATGACCTTGGGTGAATCACTTTATCTACGTCTTTGTTGCCCTCTCTGAATTTGAAGGCTTAATTAAACTATAGACTCCTTGGTGGCCTTACAGGTAAAGGTGTAACTGAAGTGTCACATATGACACATATTTTATATTTCTGATTTCTCTGAAACTGATAAGCTCCAAGGATTTTGGTATCTTATTTAACAGGTAGCAACAGCAAGCAACTTTGATAAAGTTCTCCTCAGAGGTTGAGAACTTGGTGAAATTTTCTGTTCAGAAAAGAAAAAGAAAAAAAAGAAATTGCTATTCAGCAGACTGATTTGCTCTGAGATTTTCCAGTTTCACCTAGAAGACAAGAACACAAGATCTTGGGGGCCTTTATTAGAGGTTGTGTGTGTGTGTGTGTGTGTGTGTGTGTGTGTGTGTTAAGCTGAGTTGTGTTTGGGCAGTGTTGGCCATCGGTCTTTTTTTTTTTACATCAAGAATATAAAACATTTGGGACAGGGAAACGAAGTCCCATCTCATTTGCTTTGACATTTGTTCATTTCTGGTCTCCATGTTGACATAATCCAAGTGGTAATTTAGCCAAGTATGGCTGATCCCCTAGAAGCTGCAACAGTTAGCCACATAATTCAGTGCCATATTATGGGCACTGTTCATTTCAGATTCTCAGATTTGTGAAGGAGAAGGGTTAAATTGTGTTTGCTCCATGAAGCAGAAACAATACTAAAAAATCTAAAATAACATAGAACTTATCATCATCCATGCTGTTATACCAGCCTTTCCAACTCCATTGTCTATAGGAGTGGTTCTCAATCTGGAGCAGTTTTGCCCCCCAGGGGACATTTATCAAAAAAAAGTGTCTAGACACTTTTTGATTGTCATGGCTCAGAGATGGAGGCAGAGGCCAGGGATGCTGCAAAACATCCAACAATGCACAGGACGGCCCTCACAGCGAAGTGTTACCTGGACCAAAATGTCCCCAGTGACAATGCTGAGGGTGAGAAAGCTGGGTCTAGTTCACCTCTTTAAATCCAGGATCCATATGCCAAGTTTCTAAGTTTGTAAGCTTGCTAAGACAAAAAGCTAAAAATTGAATTGAATTTAGATTTTAACGTACGTCAACAGTTATCTGATACAAGGTGCTTTTAAGTGTGTACCATCAAATGTAAAACAGGTCAATTTGTAATAATAAAAATAATAATTCCTTACATATATAAGCCACTTTATAGTGCATAAAACAAATTTACATGTATCACTGTGCTTATCACTTCAATCCTGTTAAAGAGTTATGGCTGGCATCATAACCATTCAACTGCCTGTTGAATCCCTTGAAATGGCTTTTCAGCTTGTTATAACACCTTAATTATTGAGAAGTCACCAACACATCTGTCACGTGTCATGTATTTCTAGAAGGAAATGTTGGGCTGCTCATGTCTCTTACCCTGGGTGTGAGTAAACTCACCTGAGGGGAAAATGGAACTTTAGAGACTACCTTGGAAGTGGTAAATTGTATGGCATGCCACAATTGTGCCATACATCTGATTTATAAAAATTCTTTTTTTTTTTTTTTGGAAGGCAGCAGAAGATATTGGAAATGTCATTTTTACTTGAGCTGCTTTCTTTTATGGAACCTGAAATAGAATGGGGTTATGAACAGGGAAAATTCCTGAGCTCTGATCTACCCTTTGTATGGCTTTACCATGCTGCAACCCACAGACCATACCTTGAACATTTAGTGAAGAAAAAAATCAGGGATATCACAGGCTAAGCTGTTGTTGGGGTCTCCTTGGCAAGCCAAAAGAATATGAATATAAATGTGTCAAATCCAGTAGACACTTAATGGACCTCCTTTGATTCTGGAAATGTCTTAAAGACAGTGTCAAGAGACAATCAAGCCAGACACAAGGATTCAGAGGAATCCTTGCTGAATGTGAATTGAGTTCTTGCCTTGTTCAGGTCTGGCACAGAGCATATTGCTTCGAACCCAGGTTTTAGCAGGAGGGGAGGCAGACCCAGGGTGAAATGCTGGTTTGAGCACTAGCTCACTCTGTGAAATTACAGCAATTACACAATGCTGGATGTCCTCGTCCACCAGATGGGATGGTACTCTTTAGGGCAGCAGAGAGGATTAAAGCTGTGATGTAATGGACTTAGCAGTGCCAGGCACATTGTAAGCCCTTGAGGACAGCAAATCCTTCTTGAAGAAGCTGTGAAGTTTTGATTATGGCTATCCTTGCTGGTATGCTCTCTTTTTGTGATACTTCCTTAGTGTGTCTGTATGTTCACTCTTGCCTGTGTGCAACGCCACGATCCTGAATCAGACCCTTGACATGTTTTGTAAACATCCCCTGAATGAGATCAAACCTTCCCTCTACTTAAAAACCTTCAAAGAACTTTCCTAAAGCAGTAAATCTTCCTCTGCCTGCTCTTTAAATGTTGGAGAGCCTTAGGTTTTTCTCGTTATCCAATTGCTTCTCTTTGGGATTTCCCGATGCTGTATTTTAATAAGCATTGTATACACCAGGGTTCATAGAAGCACTATTCACAATGGCCAAAAGAGGGAAGCAACCCAGATGTCCATCAACACATGAATGGATAAACAAAATGTGGTATATACACACAATGGACTATTATTCATCCTTAAGAAGAAAGGCAATTCTGACAGATGTGACAACATGGAACAACCTTGGGGACATTGTGCTAGGTGAAAAAAGTCAGTCACAAAAGGCCAAATACTGCATGATTTCATTCACTGAGATATCTAGAGAACTCAAATCTGTAGAGATGTAAAGCAAAAGAGTGGTTACCAGGGGCTGGGGGAGAATAGGGAATGATTGCTTAATGAGTAGGGAAATTTTGGTTTGGGATAAATGAAAGAGTTCTGCAGATGGAGGGTGGTGATTGTTGCACAACAGTATCCATGCAAGTCGTGCCCCTGAATTGTATACTTAAAAATGGTTAAAGTGGTACATTTTGTTACATATATTTTATCACAGTAGAGAAGATTTTTAAAATACCATACAATAATAAAAGAAAAATCGCTAATAATTATTGAATACCATGTACCAGGCGTTGGGCCAGTTGTGTTAGGTATAGTCATTAATTTAAACCTCACGTGAACTCTTAGAGATCAGTGCTATGGCTGTTTCCATTTACCAACAAGAAAATTAAAGCCCTGAGAGGTCGAGTAAGCCCAAGGTCACACAGCTAAAAAGTTGCAGAACTGAGATCAAAACCCAGGTATCAAGAGCCAAATTCTTAATCCCTATGTTCACCCCCTTACCTGGTGCCTATATGTTGACAACCACCACATTTTGAATCTCTAGCCCAGACCTCAGAAGAATGACAATGATGATGGTGATATTGACGTTTTACTAACAATATTTTCAGCCTCTTCAAAAAATATAAAATAGTGCCCATAATCCCAATTTAAATATGAGAAATCTGAAGCATAGGGAGGTTAAATAACTTGTTCAAGTTCACTCATCCATGGCAGAGCCAAAATTGAAACCTAGGTTGTCTGATTTAAAGCCATATTCTTAAAAATAACTATGTTCCTGAATATCCCACAAACACCCTATTCTAAGATAAACTCTCTTTTTTTTTTCATATTTTAAAATATCTGAACTGGGGATGTAACTTACCTGCATCAGTACAGTTGTTCTCCCTATAATCCAGTATTAACCTGATGGATGAACTTTGCAGGACTCAGGAAATAGGGTATTTATCGCTCTAGATATACTAAGTGCTCCGAAGAAGTTTGTTAAAACATGATCCAGGGGTACCTGGGTGGCTCAGTCAGTTAAGCGTCTGCCTTCGGCTCAGGTCATGATCCCGGGGTTCTGAAATCGAGCCCCGAGTCAGGCTTCCTGCTCAGGGGGAGCCTGCTTCTGCCTGCTGCTCCTCCCCTCCACTGTTGCTCTCTCTCACTATCTCTCCATCTCTCAAATAAATAAATAAAAATCTTAAAAAAACCAAAAAAACAAAAACATGATCTGCCTCATGATTACCAAAACCTGGTCCCTTGGGTAGAGATCTAGATGAAAGCATCAGGAACTCAAGTGAGAAGAACAAGTATGTATGGAAGGGAATCCTCTTTCAGACCTCAGAGAGTTGCTTCAGGGGCCAGAAAGCCTTGGCTATCCCAAGGCAGATGTAGAGAACATGTCTATGTAATTTTTTAAAGTGTAAGCCATTTTACATGATTTTGATCACCCCTATTACAGCCCCGTTTCTCTGTTGCCCATGCTTCTTTGCCTTCTCAGTAAGCATTGCGGTCTCATTTCTAAGAACTGAGACCCTCGGTGCCTCTAGGTCTTTTCCGGGGCAGTGACATCTTGTATTAACTCACGTTGTTGCCTCTTTATCAGTTTTACAATTGTGCTCAGAAACTCCACAAGCTGGAACTGGACAACTTGGAGCCCAAACACCATTCTAAGACTTAAATCCCTGACCCCCGGAGAGACCCTAAGAGATGCTGTGGAATGCAAACTCCACCAACAAATCCCATCTGCTTTGTTCTGTGAAAAAGTTGCTTAACAACCATGAATCATTAGGCATCATAAGTAAAGGGCCAATTTTCCTGCTGTATAAAACCAGCTTTTTATAAAAACAGGCATCCTTGATGACATGGGTAGAATTAAATGACCCGAAAGCAATTTTTTGACAAAGAATGTAGTGGCTAAGTGTTTTTGCTGTCATTTTCCCCCCACCGGAGTATATCTTCTCCTAACTGTACCCAGATCTAGATCTGGAAAAATTTACTTGTAATAATAATTAGACATTACCATGACAACTGCAATGTTTAAACATTGCTGGTGGCAGAAAAAATTACTTCCCAAGGAAAAAATTTTTTGAGGAAATACATGTAATTTTTCAAGGCACAACAAAAATATGTATGGTTACCTTAAAATATACTATAATTTTCCCAATTATTACTGATAACATAAATCCAAAACGCAGTTGAAATTTCAGTGTGATGAAGTCACAGTGAATTTGAAGGTTGACTTGACTGGTATTACCTTCTAGAAGGAGAGGAAGGAGCTTGTGCTTGGAGAGGGCCGTGAGTTACTCTAGTCATCAAATATTCATGCTATAAAAAAACTCTGCAAAATAAAATGCTGGTTCCTAAATAAATGTCAAGAGTTAGATAGCATTCAGTGAATCGTTCTAGGATGAGTGCAAACAGTGATTCTTTAATTAAAAGCAAGCAAAAAATAACTAATTAAATGTCATGATGGGACAGGGAAAGTATAAGGGAAAAGGGGCTCGGCAGAGAATTAGACTCTGATCCTGAGGAGAGGGCAGCTGGGGCACCTTCCTCATTTCTGCAGAGCTGGGTTCAAATAATGCCAAATAGTACCATACTAGCAAGATTGCATCCACAGAAGGGAGATCCTTAGCTAGGGAAGGAGCCTGCAGTAAATGCATCTGGGAATATATGTTGCTACTATTAAAAGTAATAATAATGACCACCAAGCGAGTACCTAATCTGTCCCAGGGGGGTTCGAAAGCATTTTATGAACACTATCTCACCAGATGAAGCTTGTGTGTTGGGTACCAGTGAAGTGCATAAAACCTTCCCCCCCCCCCCAAAAGTGCTGTTTAGTATTTCTCAAAAAGCATTGAATGCGTCTCAGAGGAAAACTTGGAAAGCTGCTGAACTACCTTTGTTCATATTTTGAATTGGTATTGTTTTTGTTTTAAAGTACATAATAGGAGGGGCTAGGCAGCACCATAATTTTTTCAGTATCAAAAGCTCTAAAGTTTGCCGGGGTCACAGGGTCTCCACCACCACTCCTTCATTAACTAATTGCCATTAGGTCATGCCAGGACTGGGAGAAAACTGGGGCATGCAACTTTAAGTGAGATTGGAGCACCCATCTCCCACCTTCCCTGAATTTGCTCCAAACCACTTGACGGCAGCACCTCCTGTCCATCCTGGAGACACTGCCTGTTGCAAATCCCCCTTGTTGTTTTTATCTGAACTTTGTGTCTGATTCCATATCATCACTCCCCAGGATATTTCTACCCAGGTTGAAAACACACATCCCACTTCCAGGCATCTGCTTCACGTTTCCTGGATGGCCCAGTAATGTGTTTGTTTAGCTCACTTCACATTAGACTATAGATTTTGCCAGTGGCCTTTTGAACACCAGCCTCAGGATGTTTGTTTTTGTAAGTTTTTGTCTTATCTCACTTCCTCTGAAAAAGCCTCACTTTTCACAGCTTGGCTGAAGCCTGAATAAGCAGCTCTCTGTGCCTTGCTGAGACATCTTGCCAGTGCATGAGGCTAAATGATTTGCAGTTTCGAAAATCATAACCATTCTGCATTGCAGCATTTCACCAAATAGGCAGAAAAGCACTCTAAGAACATGGAGGAGAGTAAAGTGCACCAGCAATGTTCTCTCTGCCTCCTTTCCCTCCCTCCCTCTCTCCCTCTCTCCCTTTTCACCCCACCCCCTTCTCTCTTGCTCAGTCCTGGAACAAGGGAAGCACCTGGGGAACTTGTTAAAATGCAAATTTGTCTTAAGTGCTTAGTGTTTGATGTCATTAACAGTTTCCTAAAACTCTACAGTGTAGAAAGATTTTGATACTAAACTGTGCATTTTACGTAGTTCTAATGCATCGTATTGACCACCAGTATTTCTATAACGGTAGATTGTTTGTGCATTCAGACTTTTAAGCATTAAACATAAATAACTTCTAGAAAATAAAAAAAAATAAAATAAAATGCAAATTTGCAGACCATATCCTCAAAAGATTCAGACTCAAAACAGCTGAATGAGCCCTGGGAATCTTTTGAACACATCCCGCGACATCACCCCTATCATTTTGATGAAGTAATCAGTAGAATCTGAACGTGAAGAAAGCCCAGTAAACTGGTTATAATCTTATATTTGAACATCACCATCTCGGATATGGCTTTGAATTCTAGCTCAGTAATTGCCTGGCTGGGTAACCTTCTGAACTCCAGTTTCCCTCAAATGTGGAGAAAAGGTTTTGTGAGAATTCAGTGGGCTAGGTGCAAAGTAAATGTTCAATAAATACTAGTTCTCATTGTTAAATCATTGTATTCAAGAAACACAAAATGAAAATAGTAGAAAATAAATCTTATTAGTGGTCTTCTAGGGGGAGCAAGTAGTCTTAGTCTATGTGAAACTAAAGGCAAAACTTGGACCAATGTATGAAAGACAGAAGGCAAGTGCCTAGCTCTTTTATTTTCAGTGATCTACAGCCCATATCCCTCCCTTAACTTGGTCTGTTCCTCAGCCCCATCTCCCCTCAGCATCCTTAGGGAGATTTCTTGAATTCACTTCCTCAGGGAGCTTGACCTCCCTGACCTGCAGGTTAAATCCACATCACCAGTTACTTCCCCTCGATGTGTTCCTCACGTGTTATTGTTAATTTCTAGTTTCATGTCTGTCTTCCTGCTGGACTGTGAGCTCCTCTAAGGAATTGGAGCTTGAAAGCTATCATAGCCTAATTTCTAACTGGAAAGTCATAGTATGAGCCTGATAACATATCTTTTGAGGGAGTAAATAAATGTAAGGCTGTAAGGAAGATTTTTTAAAAAACTCATTAGTGCTTTTCAACAATGGAATGGGATGTCTTAGGGATACTCACTTGCCTGTCATGGCAGGTCCATTCAAATGAACCACTTGGATATATTGCTAAGGAAATCCCTGTAGGGACCCTTAGTTCTCTTTCAGTTGGCCAGTTTTCCAGAGCACCTTGAGAAAATCTTGGGCAGTTTCTTAAAGAAAGACAAAGTCATAATGAAGAGCTTTGTTTTGCCATTAGCAAGGAGTTAGACAAATTGCACAAGGAAACGCCAGATGACAACATCAATTTTAATTATGTCTCAGTGAAACACCTGAAGGTACCATTTAAATGATGCACTGCTACAGTTTGCAGGACCTCCGCAGGATGAAGGGAGAATTAATGAGGTAGAGACAGAATGATTTTATTTACCAATCTACTCCTAGCTTTGCTCCATTTAATTTTTTTTCTTTCCTCATATGGAGAAATTTTAGCTTGGCATTAATGTTCCCACAAAGGAAAGGTGATTCACGAGCTGAATGAATTAAGCATTCTACCAGACTTGTTCTTAAAAGTTGGAAAAACAGCAAAAAATCACACATTATTTCAAGCCTGGAAAAGCTGAGCTAATATTTTTTCTCCATTGTCTTTCATTTTCTGCTTCTGGCCAAAAATAGAAAGCCACTTTTATATCCTTTTAAACGTGTTCTTAGGGGAAAAAGCATCTTCCCAGTGGAAACAGGAACAGAGAATACATGCTCAGTTCTATTTCTTTTGGCAGACAGGCTTCATTTGAATTTTGCTCATATGGTTGCAGTTTTCATTACTGCAAAATAAAAGGCTACCTGGCAGCTTAGAAAAGGTGAAGAAGACCATATAACTCCTAGCCATGTTCTTAATCATTATAGCTTAACTAAACTCCCTCTATTGGCCAATTTCTCTGAGTATTTATATTCCATTATTTTCAAAGAAAGTCAAGAGTGCCATATAGAATGACAGTTAACTGTGACAAGCATATAAGCATGCATAAATTATGCATTCATTCTTCATTTATTTGCAAAATTACGGAGATGCAAGTTTTCAGATATTTCTATACATTTCTCTAGTCATTACTTGGAGCCCATTTGTTTCCTTTTGGGAAAGAAAATACACTGAAAACAAAGACAAAGTGTACTCTCTGGTACAGTATTAATAGTTCCAGTAACAGACTACCTGTGGGTTCTGGGAGGTCATTTTGCAAAGGCTCTGGACTTAGTCTGGTTGATGAAAGCCCCTGATACTTGTTAGTAGTTTGAGCTTTATCAGGTTTATCCCTTGCCGTAAATACAAGGAAAAGGCAGTTTGGGGACAACCATATCGTCAGATAGGAAAGGACTGAGACATTGTGTGGAGATAAACCCCTTCCATATTATACATCCAATGAAGTTGGTGAGAAAGAAGAGCATACTGTCTCTCTCCTATGTGGAAAAAGGAACAAGAGAAGGATTACTTAAGCAATTTCCAAAGTGAATTCCTTAGATATTCTATGGTCAAAAAGGTTTTGCACAGTAACTCCATTCTATTTCTATTTTTGGAGAGTCATATGCCTTTTAGTCAATTCAAGACCTTAGGGATTCCTGAAGCCATGTGTACTTTTATTTAACTTAATTTTCCCCAATTTCATTTTACACCTATTTTACAGCACACCTATTAATGATAACTAGACTTCAATTAAAAAATAGTACCTTAACCCATAAGCCCCTCTGTACTCCTACACCCAGCTGTTCTCTTCCTTCAGACCCTATGTATTGTGAGGATAATCTGTAGTAGTTCCAGTACTTTCCAATCTCATGTGTCATGACTTGTCATATTATAGACAAGTATAATGCAAATTACAGTAGTTGATTGCCACACATATACATAATGAATTATTACTATTTTTCTACTCAATGGTTTTTGACTGTCTTTACCTGCCATAAAATATTCTGTGAATTCTATTTTATAAATTGATGAAATACTGTCTCAGTAGGGGATCACTAGCATGGGGAAAAGCATTCAACCACAACTTACCAGTTGGGAATTCCATTCTGATGAGCTAACAGGTATGCACGGGGTGACCCAACCTGGCTATGAGGCATATTTGTGTACTGACTGTGGAGTCCTCTCTACTTGCCCATTGTTTGGTGTCTACTTACCCAGCATGAAGTCAGATATGAGCACTGTGCCTGGCACCTTCTGTTTCACTGCCCACCTCACTCCAAGCATTTTATGGGGAGCTGGTGCTCTATCATCCAAATGACTACCCTCATTTCCTGTGTCAGGTACACTTCATTTTTCTTGTCTTGGTTTCTGCAAGAGGCCGCAGACCAGATGGAGGAAAACTGAGGGATGATTCATCAAGTGTGCCTGCAATGTTTGGAGGATTTTCACTTCCTTTCAATTAGGAGCAGGCTGCTCTCAGAGGATCCCCCTACCTCCACTGCCCTACTTTCTTTCAAAGCAGACAGCCAGAATTTCATTTTTCTGTCAGAGCTAGTACTCTGGGAAAAAAGCAGCCAGGTGGGAAAGAGGTAACTAACAGGGGAAAGTTATATTCAAATAGACGGGGGGTGCTGGTAGAATTCCAGGTGTTTTCCAGATATACCTATAAGCTAATACCAAGTTTTATATTCCCATTTGGAGATCTCTAGTGTCTTTTTTTGTTATTGTTTCCCAGTAGAATATATTGTCTCCTTTTTATTCCCTTAAAAAGTAATCCATACTCATTGTTCAAAATTGAAACTATTCAAATGAGCAAAACAAAGAAAACAAAAGTCACTCATAAAACCACTACTCAAACAGAATCATAGTTAATGTTATAATGTATTTCTCCTAGTCTTGTTCCTTACATAAATATTTGTAGTTTATTTTAAAACACTGGAATATCTGTGTATTATAAACATCTTTTTCCACCTCACTATACATCTCAGTTGTTTTTCACGCCATGGCATATTCATCTATGCTATCATTTCTGGAGGCTGCAGGAAATCCCTTCCATAGGTCTGTGTGTGTTGACGTTTGATCCATGCCTCATGCAATTCAAAGTACTGATTCAGTGTTTCAGATTGTTTTTTATTATAAACAGGGCTATGGTTAATACCCCTGTAACTGAGTCTTGCACACACCCTTCCTTGACTTTGTACTGTTTTTGCTTTTCCTGTGAGATAAAATAAACACAGAAAAGTGCATAGACCATTTTTTCAGTTATTGAACAATTGTAAAAATGGACATCCATGATTGCATGACAGTATGAATATACTTAATGCTGTAGAACTGTATACATAAAAATGATTAAAATGGTAAATTTGACATTATATATATTTACCACAATAAGAAAAGAAAGAAAAAAAGAACACTTCTATAATTACTATCTTGGGCCAAAAAAAGATCATTGCTGCAGCCTCTGAGCCTCTCCCCATCACAACTCCCTTGGACTCTCCTAGAGATGACCATTCTGATATGCTTCTCTTAGTTTTACCTAATATGAATGACTACCCCAAAGTATCTGCTTTTGAACTTATATAGAAATGGAATCATAGTCTTGTATCTGACTTCTTTGGCTCAATATATGTTTGCAAGATCTATCCATGTAGTTTGCTCATTCACACTGCTGCATGGCATATCATCGTGTGCATTTACTGTAAT
Source organism: Ailuropoda melanoleuca (assembly GCF_002007445.2). Lineage (NCBI taxonomy): Eukaryota > Metazoa > Chordata > Mammalia > Carnivora > Ursidae > Ailuropoda > Ailuropoda melanoleuca. The sequence goes on along the minus strand of NC_048221.1, from coordinate 31,604,276 downwards.
TTATCCATTGTACTCAGGGCGGATATCCCAGTTTTGATCTACTGCAGTGTGCAGTCAACCCAGGGCCCATGTACCATTTTCTATGGTACACACCCAAGGTTGAAATCACTGAGTCATGGGACAAGTATATCTTTAACTTGAAGAGTTAATAGCCAGATAGATGATTATATTATTTACACCAGCGGTATAAAAGAATTCCCAATGTTCTAAGTTCTCCTGGCATTTGGTACTTTCAGACTTTAAAATCTTTTTCCTCAATCTGGTAGATGTACACAATAGCATTTCATTTTGGTTTTTCTTTGCATATGTTGTGTTATTAATGAGGTAGGTAGAATGCTTTTTCATCTTTAAATGTATTGATCATTTGTAAAACAAAAGACTTGAGTCTCTTGCAGACTTTTTTCTGTTGTCTTGCCTATTTTTTCTTATTGTTTTGGGAGAGTTCTTTTTGTCTTCTGAGAAAGAGCCCTTCATTGGTTATGTGTTTCCCCAATCTATAGATTTTTTACTCTGTTAATGGTGTATTTTACTTTTTACTGTAGTCAAATATATAACATTTTCCTTATTTGTTTTTTGTATTTTAAGACATTCTTATCTACACTGCAGTCATGAAAACATTCTTCTATATTATTTTATAAGTTGAATGGCTTATTCTCTATTTAAAGCATAAATTAATTGGAATTACGTAAAGGATGTTATGTGGAGATATATATATTTATGTGTGTATATATATATGTGCATATATATATATATTTATGTGTGTACTTTTTCTTCTTTAAGAAAAATATGGTTACCCATTGTCTTAGCAACATTTATTGAAGTCTGTCCTTTCCCTTCCAGACTCCATGCTACCTCTGTCATACAGCATATGCCCATATTATACACATGGGTCTGTTTCTGGGTTTGCTGCTCTTTTCCACTAGTCTGTTTACCTGTCCTTATCCACAGTTAACTCTGACATAGTAATTCTTGATCTCTGGCAGGACACATGCTTCCATACTGTTGTTCTTGACTATTTCTCATCCTTTGCAGTTCCCCATATACATGTTAGGTTCAGCTTACTATATTGTTGAAAAAATTTGGAAATTTGATTGGGATTATATTGGAGGAGAATTTGTATCTTTATGATATTGAAGCTTTCAATCTATGACCATTTATTTAGGTATTCTTTCATGTCCATGAATATTTTATAATTTGTTCAGTAAAAGTCTTTTTTTTTTTTAAAGATTTTTAAAATTTATTTATGAGATAGAGACAGCCAGCGAGAGAGGGAACACAAGCAGGGGGAGTGGGAGAGGAAGGCAGGCTCACATCAGAGGAGCCCAATGTGGGGCTCGATCCCATAACGCCAGGATCACGCCCCGAGCCGAAGGCAGACGCTCAACCGCTGTGCCACCCAGGCGCCCCTGTTCAGTAAAAGTCTTAAAACTCTTTGTTAGATTTTTTCTTATGCATTTTTGATGCTATTATGAATGTTATTTTTTTTTAAATTATGATTTATTTTTTAGTAATGGTACAATTGATTTTATACTGATATCTAGAAAACGTTTATTTTATTAATACAGGTAGCATATCTGTAGTTTTTTAGAGGTTTTATACATGGAAAATCATATCATTTTTAAGTGACAGTTATTTTTTCTTCCTTTTTAATCTTTATGCCTTTTCTCTCTCTCTCCCTCTTTCTCTTTTTTTTTTTTTTTTTTTTGCCTCACTGCACTGGCTGGAACCTTCTGTATAGTTCTGTTTAGAAGAAATAGTGTGGAATTTTGTCTTTTTCTTGATCTCAGAGTGGGAATACACCTTCAAGTATGAGGACTGGTGCGGTCTTTTTGTGGCTCTTCTTCATCAGATTAAGGAAGCTAGGTCCCTTCTATTCCTAGTTTGCTCCAGGGTTTTCTTTTTTATCATGAACAAATGTAGAATTTTTTTCAAATACTTTTTCTGCACCCTTTGAGACCATTTTATGAGTATTTTCTTTTCATGTTTCAGTTATCTATTATTTTATAAGAAGCCATGCCAGTATTTGGTGGATTGGAACTACTATATTACTAGACCTTACACATCTGTGGGTTGAGAGGGCTCAACAAGATGATTGTTCTGCCACTATTGTTTGGCTGCTCTTATGCAGTCATAGTGAAAAGATACCTGGGGCTGCAGTCATGTGGTAGCTCAGCTTGGACATTGGAATGTTTTAGATGGCTTTTTACATGTCTGGCACCTCGGTAAAGATGGCTAGAAGTCCCAGTGCAGCTGGAATGTTGGGATGGCTGGCCAGTCTTTCTCCCACATAGCCTCAAGGCCTCTTTCTCTCTCTCTCTGGCCTCCAGAAGTTCTCTCCATCTGGGTAGCAGACTTCTTACATGGTGACCCAAAGTGCACAGTAGGAGCTGCCAGCCTTCCTAAGACATGTTTCTGAAATCAGCACAGCATCACTTCTGCCACATTCAGTTGGTTAAAGGAACTCACAGGCCAGCACAGATTCAGTGCCAGAAGGACTATACAAGGATATGATGCCAAAAGACCATACCACAATATACTAATGTGGCGAATTACATCAATTAGATTTTCTAATGTCTACTAGCCCTACATACTTGGGATAAACCCAAGTCTTAATTATTTTCAAATCTATTATATTACTTGTTTAGGTTGGCTGATATTCACTTTTCCTTCATAATATATTTCAAGAAAAATTATAGGTCATCCTTGCCCTTAAAAAGAATCTAATAATACTCTTACATGAAAGTAGTTGAATAAATGAATCTAGATAGTGTAATACTAAGCAAAATAACTCAGTCAAAGAAAGACAAATACCACATGATCTCACTCATAGGTGGAACTTAAGAAACAAAAGAAATGAGCAAAAGGGAAAAAAGAGAGGGACAACCAAGAAACAGACTCTTAACTATAGAGAACAGACTGATGGTTACCCAAGGGGAGGTGGGTGGGGGGATGGGTAAAATAGGCAATGGGAATTACGGAGTGCACTTGTGGTGATGAGCACTGGGTATTGTATGGAAGTGTTGAATCGCTATATTGTACACCTGAAACTAGAATAACACTGTATCTTAACTGCGCTGGAATTTAAAATAAAATAAAAAATAGTTGAGGCACCAAGTTCTCTTCTCTCCTCATATATATGCCCTAAGATGAAACTTCTTTGATCTTGCCATGGAGGGGGTGGGACATTGAAACAATTTTATTGCTGCCAGTAAGGCAGGCATCAGAACCTAAGCAGCCATGATTTCACTTGGTGACTCGCTGTCACGTTGGCATATCCTGTTCCCTGCTGATGGTGCTACCTTTTACACAAAAGCATTCGGAACACCCTGCATTGACAATGAGGTGAGTGTCCCCCACTGCCGCCTCTTCTGTGCAAACTTACAGCGGTTGCATTGGAAGGATTTTGACAGAAACTTCCTTAAGTCCTCTGGTGCCCAACTAATGGAGGCTGACTCATGCCTCTGACAGGGAAGTTAATGTTTCTTCTCAATACTTATGTTGGTCACTCTTCCCATTTCCTCCCCATATCTGTTGATCCTATCTTCCACTAAGTTTATGAAAAGATTGTAGGACATCACTATAAGGTAATTGGGGTAGCATTTAGTTATGATTATAGTAGATTTTATTTGAAAGATTATAGTTTGCTATGTACCATGCATTCTGTATAATTATATAGATTGTATATATAATTATATATAATACATAATGTATGTATAATATACATGCTGTATATATAAATATGTTTCCAGTGATATATGTTTTTACCACATGCTGTGTGTGGATGCTTTATATATTATGGTAGACAAAAACATAGCCTCAAATTTATCAACATTTCTCCTATTGAGAGGTGAGTCTTTGACTTCTAGCCTTGAATCTGGGTGAGCTCAGAAACTGCTTTGAGCAGGAGGTTATTGAAAAGGCTATGCTGTGACTATTTTCAGGCTCAGGCCTTAATAGACTGGCAGCTTCCACATCCTGTCTCTTGAAATACTCATTCAGGGAGAAGCCAGCTTACCATATAGGAAGTCCAACAAATCTGAAACAGGCATGCTGTGAGGAAAGCCAAGTTAACCACAGAGGAGTAGAGGGACCTGATAAGCTCCCACTCAGGTATTCCAGTCACCCTAGAGCAGGCAGCAGACTTGTGAGTGAAGAATCATCTGATGACCCAGCCTCAACCACAGTCTATTGATACCAACTGATAAATTATAGGAGGAGATACAGTCTGTTTATGAATTAAGATGAGTTCACCTTTGGTCATGCTGTGATTGAGGTGTTGTGGGACATCCTGATAGAGATACTTAGAGAATACAGAAATTTAGGGTAAATGAGCTGGACTGAAGGTACAAACCTGAAAATCCTGAATATGCCTACTGTTGGTATTTGACATCACTGTGTATGGCCTACTCCTGTTAGTAGTTGCTCACTGTGGGTAAGGGTCACACCTCTAGGGGAGGGTAAAAGAATCATACCTATGGTGAAGAAAGACAGTGCACGTCATACAGCTTGAATGAACCCATCTCCCAGGCAGTTCTAATATGTGTCCCTCAGGAGCAGTACCAACACTGTCCCATCCCTTGCCAAAATCAAAAGTAAAATAAAATTCAAAAGTGTTTTGTTAGATATAGGCCATTGTTCATGAGATTGGTATGATCTTTTGTGTAGATATTTTACCACTGTTAAAGTGATTTATCAAATTATCTCTTCAGCTTTCTTTTTTTATGGCCTATAAAGACCTACACCACCTTGGTTCTTGGCTACCAGTATGATTTCATTTCCTTTAACTTTACCTTTCATTGACTGTGCTCCAGCCACTATGACTTTTTAAGCTGTCCTTTCAATTTACCAAGCTCCTTCCCATTTGGGGACCATGTGTACTTATTGTTCCTTCTGTGTAAGAGCCTCATCCCAGGATTCTCCTTTCACTCTGTCCTTCCAAACATTCAGGTGTCAACCTAAAACCCAGTTGTACCTTCTTAGAGAGGCTAGGTTTACATATTACCCCAATACCCTAGTTAATCTTCTTTATAGCACCTCTTTATGACTAAAATTAAAAAGAAAAGAAGAATTTGTTAGTAGCACTATTAGCTCCAAAAGAACAGGACTTTTGAATTTTTAATTCCCAGTTCCAATTGTGTACATTTTCAATAAATAACTGCTAAATGAATAAACGAATGGTCATCTGCACGTGAAAGAGGGGGACCAAGAGAGGGAAGAGGAGGGCCAGTGAGCATGTGTCTTACAGGACTCTATTTCCAATGCTCCCATATCTGGTACACTGGTTAGTGGTTCTCAACCTCACATGCACATTGAAATCATCTAGGGACCCATTGAAACTGGAGGCCTACTCTCAAAAATTTGGATGTAAATTATGTAAATTTTTGGGTTGTAGTCTAGGCATCAAGATTTTTCAAAACTCCCCAGATGATTGTTAGACGTACCCCGGGTGAGAACCAGTCATTAGGTATTAATAAAACTGAAGTTATCCTTTCCTGTGCCTCTTCTAAGTCTTTATTAAGTAAATTCTGAGACTCTAACTCCAGAGCCACCAAGCAATGCTAATCACTACAGATGTCTCCAACATACTGCTCTAAAGAAAGATCTGGACTGTTCGTGTTTACCTTAAGGATCAAATTCCCATCGACTGGTGGGAACATTTTGGTTTATAAGAAAAGATATACAGAGCTTTTGTTAGAAGATAAACTAGCAATGGCATATGAGCTGAATTCAGAATTTTCCACGTTAGTGTCTTTCTTGGTCATTGCATATTAAAGTAGGGTAGGAAAGTAACTTAACAGTCCTCCTGGGAACAGGAGCAGGTTTTGACATTTTGAAGGTCATGTTTCTGCCCCCAAGGGAAACATATGAGAAAACAGAGGCAGATTCGTTCCCTAAGCCCATCTCTTGGGTATCATGGGGAAGGGACTAATGGCATTGATGGGTACTATGGAACATGATGTTGGTTGAGAAGAAAAAATTTAAAGCAACAAAACCCTCTTTTCAAAGAAAATCAAACTACAGTTCTAAAATTGATCTAAGTGGAGTGGTTCTATTTGAAAGAGAGCTTGTAGCCTGGAGGCCAGCTCAGTCTAGGTTGCCTCACACAGTCCCTACCCCCAGATGGCCCTGGAGGACTGAAGACTAGGGCTCTGCCAAAGGTAACTCGAGAAACACCCTTCCAGTTGATGTTTTTTGGAGTAGCAATTATAGAGAAATTAAACTAATAAGAATTAGGTAAGGGTGTGCTGTGGTTACTTTGGTGTTGAGAGTGAGCATGGCATTAGGATTAACCAGGTTGGTGCCCTTTCTAGAATCATTTCAGTATATATGAGCATGATCTGGGGACCTTGGTGAAATGCAGGTTCTGATTCAGTGGTCTTGGGTGAGACCCAAGATTTGCATTTCTGAGAAGCTCCTAAGAGCTGCCAATGCTTTGAATACCAGGGCTTCAAATCACAGTTCATGCATCAATATCCCCAGGAGATTTATTAAAAATGCAGATTTTGGGGCCCCATCCTGGAGCTTCTGGATGCACCCCTCTACCTGAGAGTCTGGAAGTTTTTGTTTTTAACAATTTCCCTAGTCTTTTCTGATGTTGGCTAAGTTTGAGAACTTATGCTTTTTTAGCACATGTCTGCCTACATATTTTACCCTTGGGGAACCCAGGAGGAGAGTCTGTAACTCATCAAATGCCAGGGCTGGAGGAGAGTTTAGAGATCATGTAGCCCGACCTTACTCTTTTATTGATTAGGAAACTGAGCTCCCAAAGGGCAAACAGTTCTGTCAAGTGCCTATCCCCAGCTGGCAGCAGAGCAGATGCCAGCATGGAAGACTGCCCAACCCTCAACTTCCCCAGAACACCACAGGCCTTCCTCTGGCATTGCTTCTCTGTCTGTGTTGTTTCATGAAACCAGAAATTGTGTCTCTCTTGTCTTTTGCTGTATTCCCAAAGCCTACACAGTGCCTGGCACGAGGAAGGTACTAAATCACTCTTACTGTTGTGTATTTGTGCTATGCTTGCACCTGATCAATTATTTTCAAATTCTTTTATTAAATACTTTCAGGTTATAAAAATGAAAATTGCTGTTCCCAGATAAAATACCAAAATTCTCATGAGCCTGAATAGAGCAGGCATTCAGAACATAGACTATGGGGAGTCGAAGAGATGGCCTTAGAATTTAGCCCTGCCTTCAACATTTACTAAGTGTGTGAACTTGGCAATTTTGCTCCGTAGTTCTGAGCCTGTTTCCTTATTTGTAAATTGGAGATTTCAACAGATTCTAGTTTAACGGGTTTTGTGAATATTCAATTGGTCAGTGCTTGTAAAATGTTTAACATGGTTCCTGGTACATAGTAAGTGCTAAATCCAACGATGGCCCCTCTGGATTACAAAAATGTGATGATGATTGCAAAAGTCGTACCAGAAGACACAGCATTAGGAATCCCTTGCCAACTGCCAATTCATAAGATTTTGAAATGGATTGTCCCTGAAATGATCGTGTGTAATACATAGATCATAGATCTGGATTGAACAAGCCTGGGTTTGTACAGCTTCTCAGGAGAGTTTTCTGCAGCATTAAGTATGTCACCCTTGTATAATAAAGTGGTTACTGAGATACTGAGAAACCAAGTTGCTGCGTGAGGCACTCCTAGCAGACAAAATGACAGGGTGGGGTGTAGGGGCTGAATTCTCCCCTGGGATTCTCTCCACAGGATCCAAATATTGACTGACTAGCTTAGAGTTTGCTACAGATATGTGGTGTAACAGCTTTGAGCAATGTGTCTCAATCTCTACACAGAGAGTGTAGGAAAGATATTTTTAGCCTGATTACTACATAGAGGAATGTGAGTTTGAAATACATGCCTCAGGAGTTCAGTAGAGGAATGGGACTGTGCTATCAGGAGGTGTGTTTTCTGCACGTGTCCCAGGTTTTTAGAATAGCTCTGATTTTCTGACATTCTGCAGTTCTATGAGTAAAATTCTACTTGTCTGAGCAGATATGGTGATTTTGTGGGGGAAGTGGTTGGGAAAATATGGCCACCACAGACCAATATAGAGATCACATCAATGATAATTGGTGTTTGAGGAAAAAGTACTATATATTATAAGTAGGTATGACTTCCCTTTGCCTCAGTAATGAGTCAGACTTTTTTCAGTTGCAAGTGACAGAAACTAACTCAAACTGGCTGAGGCAAAAAGGGGATTCCCTGACTCTTATAACTGAAAAGTCCGGGGGATTCATGGCTGGATGGTTGCAGATTCACAAACAATGATCCAGCAAAGCCGCCTCTCTTCATTTTCTTCCTCTTGTTTCTCTATGTTGGCTTTATTCTCAAGCAGGCTCTTTCTTTGGGTGATACCAGCAGTCTGGGTTCATCTTCACCAGCATGGCGACCTCATAGAAAGAAAATGACTTTCTAAAGTGTTTCAGTGAAAGCTCTGAAAATTCACTCTGGCTGCACCTGAGTCATTTTGTCCCTCCCACACCCACCAGTGAAGGGACTGGTATCAGCAACACCTGAAGCACGAAGAGTAGAAGATTCCTCAAAGGCAACTGAGACATTGATATCAAGAAAGGAGGGCATGGACGCTGGGCAGAGAAACACAATAATTGTCTTAATATCCTTTTCCTTTGAGTCAAGATTCTGATTCCCATCACTTCTTTAAGCCCAGTTTGCTTAGAATTACATTCTTTCACATATCATTTTCACATACTATCTTTTCCACAGGAGATCTGCCTCTTGCCCACAAATGATGCTCATTTGACCACCCTTTATTTTTCCACCTATACCACATGAAGTTCACTGAGGTCTTTGTTCTGACTTGACTATCTCTCCCTATGTGATTGAATGTCACTTGGAGATTTTCTTTCTCCCACCTTGGCTTCCTTTTGCCTCCTTAGTCTTCATAAAAATTTTGTCACTAAACTCCTACAGTCCTCTTCAAAGTGTGGAAAGAAGGATGATGTCTATACCTGCAGCAACCAGGAAGAATCTCTTCTGGGAAACATGTAGACACAATTTTGTCACCATATGCAGCACCTCTGGGCAACTGCAGAATAGACCCGCTATTCATTTTAGTTCACCAGACCAAGTACTCCAGGAATGATTTGCTTGGATCCAATTTTCAATTTGCTTTTAGAAAGCTAATTAGATATAAATTTGCAAATGAGAATAACTACCCTTGCATGCAGCAATTTGCTTTATGAAATGAGAAGTGACATGGTATGTGTTATGCTCTTAGCACAGTAAGGTTCACAGTTATGCAGATAGTGAAAGAGTTCCAAGAGTGCCTGGTGCTCAATGTATAGCTGAATGTCATAAGATTTAGAAAGGGCCTCACAGCAAAAAAAGGACATTTTAATAAAATGTCATTTTCATTCAGCATAGTGCATCAGAACTATAGGGTTTGTTAAAAAGAACTAACATTTATTGACTGCTAGTGTCAGATGCTAGGCAGAACCCATTCACTCCTCCAAACACCCTAGAAGGAAAGTACTATTAATATAGCCATTTTATACTTACAAGCTAACTGACTTCCTCTTGGTGACATAGCTGGACTGTGAGTGAACTTCAGGCCAGTGGACCCCATATCCCAAGCTCTGACATACTATATAGGTCTGGTAATGATGACCAATTTGGCTGTTTAGAAATTATCCATGGCTACCTGTTGGATTCTTTTAAAAAATATTTTTAGAATAGTTTAAATTCATAGCAAAATTAAGAGGAAGGTACAAAAATTTCCTATATACTCCTCACCCCCACACACACACATAGCCTCTCTCATTATCAGCATCTTCCACCAGAGTAGTTCATTTGTTGTAACTGATGAGCTTACATTGATCATTAGCACCAGAGTCCACAGTTTACCTAAAAGTTCATTCTTGTTCTACATTACGTGGGTTTAGACAAATGTATCATGATGGGTATCCATCATTATACAGGATATTGTCACTGTCCTGAATACCCTCTGTGCATCCCTATTCCCATTCCTGCTCCCCTTTTACCCTAGCAACCACCAAAATTGTATAGTTTCCTTTGCCTTTTACAGAATGTCAAAGAGTAGAAACCATTCACTATACAGCCTCCTTAGATTGGCTTCGTTCACTTAGTAACATGCGTTTAAGGTTAGCTCATTTCTTTTTAGCACCGAATTGTATTCCATTGTCTTGTTGTAGCACAGTTTATCCATTCACCTACTGAAGGACATCTTGGTTCCTTCCAAGTTTGGTGAATTATTAATAAATCTGCTATAAACCTCCATGTGCAGGTTTTTAAGCAGCCCTATGTTTTCAGCTCCTTTGGGTAAATACCAAGGAACACAGTTTCTGGATTGTTTGGTAAGATTATGTTTAGTTTTATAAGTAACCACCAAACTGTCTTCCCAAGTGGCTGTACCATTTTTCATTACCATCAGCAATGAATGCGAGTTCCTATTGTTCCACATCCTCACCAGCATTTGATGTTGTCACCGTTTTGGATTTTAGCCATTCTAATGGGTGTGCTACCAGCTGTTTTTAAATTTTTCATTAAAAATGTATTGTATGCCTTCTAAGTGGTAGATAATAGATGTCTCTTATGTTCTGTGTATTTTTAAGAAGCAACTCCCAGATAGTACTTGAGATGAAAAACGATAACTAAAACCTATTGAGAATTGACCAAGTGTCATGTCTTGTGGTAAGAACTTTAAAAAAATATATTTATTTGACAGAGAGAAAGAGAGCAAAAGCAGGGGCAGAGAGCAGAGGGAGAAGCGATTCCCTGCTGAGCAGGGAGCCTGATGAGGGGCTTGATCCCAGGACCCTGGGATCATGACCTAAGCCAAAGGCAGAACTTAACCAACTGAGCCACCCAAGTGCCCTCGTGTTAAGTACTTTATATGTTTTCATTTTTCAATTTATTTAATCCTCATACAAGCTTCCTGAGTTATATACCATGCCATTTTAGAATAAGGAAACCAACTCTCAGAGAGGAGAAGACACTTGCTTCATGGTATCTAGTAAACGAGTGACAGAGCTGAGAGTGGAGTCTAGATAATTTGGCTCCATAGCCTTTTCCTTTGACTTCTATGCTGCACCATACCTTAGCATGTCATGCCACACCAGATCCTATCACCCACTGTCAGGAGCAGTTTTTGTCCTATTAGATGTCCTATTAGAACCCAATCATTTTTATACTTAGTGTTGTTCCTCAGGTATCATCCAATAGTGTCCCTCCCAGACCTTTTTAAAGTCATCACTACCAAAATGTTAAGTGGTAGATTTTTAATTTTTAAATTCACTTTCAAAAGGACAAAATTTTTGGAGAGTGAGATATTGTCACCGAGGAAAGTGACAGAATACTGCATTATCAATTTATTCAACAAATTTCCCAAGAGAGACTGCAGGCCTGGTTCTGTGGTAGGCATTGGGATGACACGTAAGACACTAGCACAGGAATGCCCATGGTTTAGTGATAGGTATGCGAATGAGTGCGATAGGGCAATGCGTTGAGTTTTGAAGTAGCGGAGAAGCCAACGTGCTTCGGGAGCTTGACCGGAGCTACCCATGACAGCCAGCGAACCGGGTCTTCCCCCGTAGTTAAGAGAAGGCTGGTCTTTATTTAAAGGGATTAGGTTCTCCAAAAGTGTGTGTTTAGTTAAGAGCATACTTAGTTGCAGGAAAAAAAAAAGATAAACAATAAGTGAGTTAATCGGAGGTCATCAACCTTTGTTGGTTTAGTTGCTCCGTGTTATCTCTGGTCTCCTTCTCTCTCTCTACCTTCTTAGTTGTTGGCATTTCATATTCACGTGTTTTACATCATTGTCACAAGATGATGCTGTCGCTACCAACAGAACCAAGGTAGGAAGTTGACAAGAGAGTGGTGGTGAAAAAGATCTCTTTCTGTAGTGGAACTATCCCTTTATTAACAAAGAAGAGAGGTTATGAGACTCTATGGGGCAGATCCTGATGCATTACCCTCACAACAGAATGATTTATAAATCAGAATGTCTATTTCTTCAAATGTAAATAATTAGAATGACATCTAACATCACTTCCCATTTAGAATCCACTTTGTAAAGAAACGACGTTTGGTAGGTTGCTTCTAAGACCAAATATGTATTTTCATCAGAATCATGTGTACTGTTTCCAAGGCCAAATAAGTTAAAATCTTTGGATTTGGCCAAAATTTTCTTCTTGGAGGACTTGTCAGACTCTTTAGCACGTTTATGAGTTCTTTGAATTCCCAAGCATGCATTATTGGATCAATGTGGTGGTTCACTTTAGTAAGTGTTTAACAGATAGGGTGATGTTTTGTTTGTGGGCACATGCAGGTGTGAACTACTGTTAGCCTACCCAGTAGGAAAAATTAGCATTTGAAGCAACCCTCAGAAAGAATCTTACCTCAGAGGTAGTTACTCAGACATTTTGAATGCCACTGTTGTAATCTACACCATAGGTTTTGTGAAAAGGAAATAGAAATCCTTTGTTGTTGTTAAATTAGTGGTTTTCAGGTACATTATGAGCCAGAATGACTGCATGGCCTTACCACCCTTCCTCGAACAAGGGGAACCAGGGAAGTCAGTCGCCTAATCTATTTGGCCTCAAGGCCTGCACCCCCACTTCATGGAGGGCTCTCTCACATGACACAGGCCTATAGTCTGCTTGTGCAGCAACCAGCGTTCTGTGGTCTCAGCCTGTCTTAGGCAGAGTGAATATTTTATGTAAGGGGCTTATGCAAGATCCCAAAGGCAGACTGGGACTTTCCAGAGCTTGCAAGAGCAGTATGCATCCCCATTTTTCATGCTTATTTGATATTAGATATGTGTGTTTTTTTGGCAGAATATGGTCTAAACCTTGTTTGCATTAAGAGTTCTTATTTGGCAGTAAAAATGTGAGGTGGAGTGGAAGGTATATCTGAAGGTTTAGGAAATATTGGTGAAAATATTCATGACACCAACACAACCATTTTGCATGGTCAAATGGGCTTAGGGTATTCACCATGGAATGCTTTTATTGTGGTACAACTCATGGAACTAGTGTTCTTAGGAACTCACTTGGGGAAATAAATTCACAAGCAGGGAGTTAATGTTTTAGTCTAGAGTAGTCTGGGACAGTTGCTCTAGTTCTTTTCTGATGGTTATTTTTTGTTTTTTGTGTTTTGTTTTTTAAAGATTTTATTTATTTGACAGAGATAGAGACAACCAGTGAGAGAGGGAGCACAAGCAGGGGGAGTGGGAGAGGAAGAAGCAGGCTCACAGCAGAGGAGCCTGATGTGGGGCTCGATCCCAGAACGCCGGGATCACGCCCTGAGCTGAAGGCAGGCGCTTAACCGCTGTGCCACCCAGGCGCCCCTGATGGTTATTTTTTGATCTTCTGATCTGTGATATAATTTATAAGAAAAGTGTAAAAGAGGCTTCACAGTAAAATCTCATTTGATTTTGCTTTTAATGAACTGTGTTTATTGAAAAGAGTAAAATTGAGGGCGTTTGGGGGAAAATGAAATACATGGTCATTCCACCTATGCACTGATAGAAAAATACGTAGATGAAAAATGAAGCACGTGAGGCATTATTTGGATGTTTCTATGTGTTTAAATGCTCCCTATTTATAGAGTGACATTTAGATGACTGACTGAAAATTTTGCTTTCAGAAGCATGGTGCTGTAAGACCCATCCTAAGATAGAAAGTCCTTTGTGGCGAGAACATTCATTGCTTTTCTGTGACTTCTACAACCAGCACACATCTAGTAATCAAAAGGAGAGCTGCATGGGATAAATACAGTAGTTGACTTCTGCCCAAATCCTTTGGAAAAGAGGAAGTGGAGCCTTTCTGCTCTTTGACACACAAAAGCACATTGCTTTATAATGGATTCCACAGAAAAAGCAAAATCCAAACAAAGCAACATCTTTTTGCAGTAACCTACGTACAATGTAAGTGAGATGCCAAGTATGCAAATGGTGGGAGGGAAGAAATGCACTTTCACTACCCCAGTTATTGGATTTCATTTAGAAATACGAGTAGTACTTGCCCATGAGTTAGATGATTAATATGTACCACTTTTTTCCCTTCTTCTTCTTGTTCTTTAATATTTGAGTCTCAGTCTAATTTTTACATACTATTTCTTTGTTTCTTTCTTCATAAAAGATGGGGTGGTGGTCTGAGAACTAGACCCATCTTCTATCAGCCCAAGTCATCAGGGTGAAATATAACAGCAGTTCCCCCCTTCTAGGTCAATTGTCTCTTTCTAGACATCAGTAAGACTTTATCATGTCTGCTATGAACTCAGTTCTGAAAGCAAAACTAGGTCCCTCCACTTATTCTTGTGGTCCAGGTGCAAGTGGAATCAGTGCCATTTTGTAGCAATTTCTGCTAAGTAGACAAAGCATAGTCCCAATTTGGAACCTGCAGCTGCAAAACTAGACATTCAGCCTCTCACCCCCCCCATACATTCCAGCCCCTTGACTGAGACCTTACTATGTATGAGTTTACCTGTCTAATGAACCCCCACTTCACTATTAGTTAGGGACCTTGTTTAGTTGTCTTTGTGGCTCTGTCTCCCTCCACCTCTCCCTAGGACCTGGGCCAGTGCTCCATCCATGTAGGCTCTAGATGTTTGTTGACTAGTTAAATATTTTTGAAAGACTGTTTAGGCCACTGTTGAGGGTGGTGGGGAAAATGGCTTTGCTGGAGCTGTACACGAAGGAGGAGACTTGATTCTACGGGCTGGAATGAAGTAAAGTGGGAGGATGAAGGATGTTTGAAAAATTGGGGCTGGAAGTCCCCAGTGAAAAAAGAAATGCAAAAGGGAATTTTGTGTTCTGTTTTGGAGTTAAATTCGTCAAGGCCATATAAACCTAAATGCATCAAAAGTGATACCATCTCATAAAAGTCATGGACTGTACTGTCTAATGTAGTAGTCAGTAGTCATATGTGGCTATTTAAATGTAGATAATTAGAATAAATAAAAATAAAAATTTAGTTCCTAACACTAATCACATTGTAAGGGTCAGCTGCCACATATAACTAGTGACTGCTATATAAGAGAGCACAGATGTATAACATTTCCATCACCTCCAAAAAGCTGTGTCAGACACACTGTTCTAAGGGATGATAACATCATTTTATCTGTCCTCTTGTTCATTCATTCTACAGCTATTAACCAAGCATCTACTTTGTTCCTGGCACTCCACTGAAAATGGGCTGAAATGTTTAAGGGCATAGACTCTGGAATAGCTGGAATAGACTCTGGTTAGGCTGCTCACTTGGACAAGTCACTTACCTCATCTGTGCTTTTGTTTCATCACTTGTAAAACGAAAATAATACAATTATCTTATAGCATTGTTGTGAGGATTAAATGAGTTTGCATATGTGTGTACATATGTGTATGCATATTAGTGTATGTGTATACATATATGTGTCTTAAAACTATTTTTGGCACATATACTGTTCTTGGTCAGTAGGAACTCTTACTATTAGTGGTAGGTATTTTTTGCAGAGCAGTGAGCAAAACAACTATGGTTCATGCTGTCCTGGAATTTAGCATCTAGTGGGAGCAACAGACAATAAATCATTTAAGAAATTAATAATTACCAGCTATGTCAAGAACTGTGAAAGAAATGAATGGGCAAGCAAGCATAATAGGGAAAAAAAAACTACCTAGAAAGCTTCTCAGAAGAGGTAACATTTAAGAAAAAAAAAAGAGGAGAAATGCCATTCTTGCAAAGGGAGGAGGAGAAAACCGAGACAGAGGAAAGCACACCATGAAGGAGGACAGTGTGACTGTAACAGAGCAGGAAAGGATGGGGTTCCAGATAAGGTTGGAAGGAGAGGAAAAGAAGGTTGAAGCCAGTGGTGCAGAGCATGCCCTAGAGGACATGATCAGGGCATGATCACTTTGGGAGCTGTTCAGGGCACAGATTGGAGGGGACACAGGAATGAAAGCAGGGTTCATTAGGAGTCCACTTGAATAGACCAGGAGAGGAGAGAGGATTTAGACTCAGACAGTAGGCATGGAAGTGGAAAAAAATGAGCAGTTTCTAGATATATTTGACAGAATCAATGGGACTTGCCAATGGATTATCTGCAGTTGGTAAGAGGGAGGCATCCAGCCAATGCTCAGATTTTTTACTTGATTAGCCAGGTCAATGGTAGTTTGATTTACTGAAATAATGAAGGCCTGTAGAGAATATTTTTGAGGTAGAAAAACCAAAACTACTTGATGATAAATAGTCTGTTAGATATGGAAGTCTGGTGTCCACATGAAAGACTGGATTTGAGATAGGCACATGGACATCATTAGCTCAGAGATAATCAAGAGGCAGACTAGGAGACCAATTTCTGGAATGATAGAGTAAAGTCACAGCAAACTTTTCGCCCAACGAAATAACTATTTGGCTGAAGAAAATTTATCTAGATCTCTCTCTCTCTCTCTCTCTTTCTCGCTTTCTGATACAATTGAAAATGTATAAAATTATATTAAAATATATAAATATGTAAAGCTGACTTAAGGTCCTTAAGGTCTCTGGAAGTTGTCCTAATGGCAAATAATAAATGGAGAAATAGTCATTCAAATACTTTTACTAAATCTCAGTAAGGACAGTGAAAGTCTGTGACATTTGAGCCATGATACCCACTTCTCAGCTATATCACCATTGAAAGGGCGGGCTTCCAGTACTTTTCATCCCTCCCAAAAAAAGCCCATGTTTCAGAAGCTGTATTCACAGTGCAGGCACTGTCTTGTGGGACAGAAGCTAATTGCCAGATATGACAGGGAGGAGTCCCATGCTAAGAGTGTCAAGCCAAGAAGAATAGAGGCCACCATCCCTCCCCAGTGCCTAATTGTAGACATAGAGCAGGAGTGTCACTCCAGGAGAAGTGAGCCTCTTTCTTCATTCTGAACTCTTGTGTAGTGGCATAGAGCTTCAATCCAGGGTGCTGAGGCAAGCCATTACTGACTGAGGGGAGTGACCTTATTTGGAATAAAACATGGTGAATTCTGTGCCTAGGATGTTATTGAAAACAATGGTGATCTTGGTAGAGAGCAATTAAGAAGATGCTAATAGCTCCGTGATATTGGTAGCAATGAGTAAAACAGTAGAGTAATCAGAAGTTTAACAGAAAGAACCATAGGAGCAGACAACCAAGAAGAGCCCCCCTGGCAACATAGGCAACCTTGGGGGTTGGAAATGTAGTGCACAAATAATGGGTTGGACCTACTCAGAAGTCATCAGAACAGGACATGGGGTAGACTTGAAAACATTTCCAAGCTCCACACAGAAAAATAAAATAAACACAAAGGGTATAACCTGGCATTGGCATGAAGGGCTTAAGGACAACCTCTAACCAAACACTGGCTCAGCAATAAGCTACATGAACCCAGGAGCAAATTCTAAGAAGGTAAGTATAAAAATAAAATCCTGTATATCCCTGATAGTCTGGAAGACCATGTGTATGTGTAAGGCTGCACTCTCTCAGGAGTGAAAGGAGAGGGATAATCAAAACTACCAGTCCTTGGATAAACAGGGTACAAAAATGTAAACTTCTTCATCTGTGAAAGTAGCCGTAGTGTTACTCACATATCCGTGGTAAAGCCAAAATTCCAATTGCCAACAGAGATTAATAATGACCTTTGACCAATAAGTGGCTTATGCCAATTAGTTAGTGACCCTGAAATAACCAGGCTAAAAGGCAAAAACAAAAAACAGGAGGGGTACCAGAGATTGCACACTGGACGGAAACAGTTCACAGAGTTAGTTTAGCCAAGTAACTAAACAAATCAATCAATGACTGGAAAACAGGAATGATGTCAATCCCTGCAGGCAGAGGCAGATGTGGAATCAGCATCCAGAGTTGCTATAATACATTATCTAAAATGTCCCATTTTCAAGAGAAATTTTATAACATATTCAAAGAAACAGAGAAGCGTGACCTATACAACAGGGGAAAAAAGGAAGCATTAGTAACTATTTTGAAAGAATTCAGATGTTGAACTTAGCAACAGAGACTTTAAAGCAGCCATTCTTAATGTGGTCAAAGGACTAAAGAAGAGCATGTCTAAAGAAGGCAGGTATGAGAACAATGTCTCTTCCAATAAAAAAAAAATCAGTAAAGAGATAGGAATTATAAAAATGAACCACATACAAATTATGTAGTTGAAAAGTAAAATAACAGAAAATTTCTAGAGGCGTTCAAAAATAGATTTTCTCTGGCAGAAAAAAAGGATCAGGAAATTCAAAGATAGATCAATAGGGATCATGCAATCTGAAAAGAAAAAAAAAAGAAAAAGGAACAAAGCATAAGAAAAGCGTAGGCCATAATTAAAAATATTAATATACGTTCAGTGAAAGTACTAGAAGAAAAGAAGTAGAGGCAGAAAAAATATTCAAAGAACTAATAGCTGAAAACTTCACAAATTTAATGAAAAAATCTATACATCTAAGAAGCTCTGTAAGGAGGATGAATACAAATAGACCACATTCAGAAACATAATAGTAAAATATTCGAAAGTCAAATATAAAGAGAACATCTTGGAAAGTGACAAATGACTCATCACATATAAGGAAACTCCAAGATAGACAGTTAACTTTTGACTACAAACAGCGGAGGCCAGCAGGCAATGGGATGGCACATTTAAAGTGATGAGAGAAAAAACTGTCAACGAAGAATCAGCAAAAACTCTTTTAAAGATGAAAGCAAAGTGAATATATTCCGAGATAAACAAAAGCTGAGAGATTTTGTTGATAGCAGACCTTCCATGCAAGAAAGGCTAAAGGACGTTGTTTAGGCTAAAAACACATAGTATCAGATAATAATTTGAAACCCCCCCACACACAAACATGGTGGAGCAATAAAGGTAAGTATAAAAGACGATGTAGAATGATGTCATGGAAACTTCAGGAACCAGTCCTACCATTGGAAAAAAAAAAACAAAAAACCTTTGAGAGGGCATTTACAGTCAGAATCAACTATTTTGGAAATCTGGAGTCTGGTCAAACTCTGGGAATATACAGGGGATTGCTTAATGAAGTAAGAAGCTGGTAAATTTTGGTGAGTTTGGATTTCACAGAGAAGCTACCATCTTCCATTTCCCAGTCCTGCATCAGGTGGCTGTGGGGATGGCAGCCCCTGTTTCTGGTGTGCCTTGAAGCTACCAGGTTGTGGAATACACACCTTGTTTTTCAGGGATCAGGGTTATATGTGTTGATCTGCCTTGTAGATTACTGTAGGAGCCGTGCAAGAATTGGCCACTGTTGCAGCCCTCTTAGACTGAAGCAGCTTCAGGGCAGCGTTTGCCAGGGAATTAAAAGAACAGGATGCCATTTATTTCTCTTCTTTATTGGGTCCTTGTATTCAAGGAATTCTCTGTCAGGCCATTAGCCAACTGTTGAGATAACAGAGACTTTACTGAATGTTCACACATGACAGGAAAAATGGTCCTGGCAAAAATAGTTTAGAGAAGTTACTAAACAAACAAATGACTGTATCCTTCTACGAGCAACATCATCAATCTCTGGGGAACAAGGAGAATCTGATTCCTAGAAGTACCGCAATGTCACATAAAAATGTCCAATTCTCAACAAAAAATTACAAAGCAGACAAAGAATCAGGAATGTGTGGCCTGTTCACAGGGGGAAAAAATCAACATAAAATACTTCTGAGAAAGCCTAGACCCTGCATATACCAGACAAGACTTTAAATTAGCTGTATTAATATATTTGAAGAGCTGAAGAAATCAATAGACAAAGACCTAAAGGAAACTGAGAGAATAATGTGTGAACAAGTAGGGATCTATCAATGAAGATAGAAATTTTTGAAAGGAACTAAATAGAAATGCCAAAAAATAATATAGAAGTTGAAACAAAAAATTAATAAAAAGTGCTCAACAGCAGATTTAAGCAGACAGAAGAAAGAATCTGAAAACTTGAAGATAAAACAATTGAAATGACCAATTATGAAGAGCAGAAAGAAGAAAGAATGAAGAAAAATAAACAGAGCCTAAAGGACCTATGGTATACCATCAAAACTACCTACAAAAGCTTTATCGAAGTCCTAGAAGGAGAAGGGAGGAAAAAGGACAGAAAAAACACTTAAAGAAATAACAATGGAAAACGTCCTAATTTCGATTAAATACATCAATATGCACATCTAAGAAACTCAAAAATTCCAAGCAGAAAAAACTAAAAGAGATCCACGCTAAGAAGCATTTAGTCATAACGTCAAGAGGCAAGACAAACCTTAAAAGTAGCAAGAGAAGTGACTCACCACATATAAGGGACCCCTAATAAGAGTATCAGCCAGTTTCTCTTCTGAAACTATGGAGGCCAGAGGCAGTGAGATGATATATTTATTATACTGCAAGAAAAAAAATAATGTCAAGAATTCTATGACAAAACAATCCTTTGGAAACAAAGGAGAAATTAAGACATTCCAAATACTAAAGCTAAAAGAGTTTACCACTTTTACATCTGCCCTATAAAAAATGCTAAAAATAGGGATGCCTGGGTGGCTTAGTCGGTTAAGCATCTGCCTTTGGCTCAGGTCATGATCCTGGGGTTCTGGGATTGAGTCCCACGTTGGGCTCCTTGCTCAGCGGGAAGCCTGCTTCTCCCTCTGCCTGCTGCTCCTCCTGCTTGTTCTCTCTTTCTCTCTCTGACAAATAAATAAATAAAACAGTTATTAAAAATGCTAAAAATAGACCTAGAAGTACAGGTCTACCACAGTAAAGGTAATTGCATAAAAGCTAATATTTTGGGCTTGTTACTTCTCTTTTTGTTTCTTGTATTACTTAAAAGACCAATGCATAAAACATTAATGTAAATCTATGTTAATGGGCACACAATATATAAAGTTGTAATTTGTGACAATAATAACCTAAAAGTGAGGTGGAAGACTGGATAGGACCAGAGCTAATGTATACTATTGAAGCCAAGTTGGTATCAATTCAAACTAGATGGGTAAATATTCAGGGTATAACTGTAATCCCCATAGTAACCACTAAGAAAATAACTAAGAATTGTACAGAAAAGTGAATGAAAAAGTATTAAAAAATGGTATGCAAGGGGTGCTTGGGTAGCTCAATTGGTTAAGCGTCTGCCTTCAGCTCAGGTCATGATCTCTCAGGGTCCTGGGTTCGAGCCCCGGGCTCTCTGTTTGGCAGGGAGCCTGCTTCTCCCTCTCTCTCTGCCTCTCCCCCTGCTTGTGCTTGTGCGTGTGCTCTCTCTCTCTGTCAAATAAATAAATAAAATCTTTTAAAAAATGGTATGCTAGAAAAAAATCAAACACAAGTGAAGTTGGTATTAGAGGAACTAAGGAACAAAAACAATATAAGACATATAAAATAAAGAAGAAAGTGGCTGAACTAAGTCCTTTATTATCAGTAATAATTCTAAATGTAAAGCAATTAAATTCACCAATGAAAACAAAGAGATTGACAATGGATTTTTGAAGGTGTTTTATACATGCACCCTATGTTTATTGCAGCATTATTTATAATCGCCAAACTATGGAAGCAGCCCAAGTGCCTATTGATAGATGAATGGATAAAGATGTGGTATATGTGTATACAATGGAATATTATTCAAATGTAAAAAATAATGAAATTTTGCCATTTGTAACAACATAGATAGAGCTCAAGAGTATAATGCTAAGCAAAATTAGTCAGAGAAAGACAAATAACATATGATCTCACTCATACATGGAATTTAAAAATCAAAACAAACAAAAGGAAAAAAAAGAGACAAACCAAGAAACAGACTTGTAACTATAGAGAACAAACTGATGGTTACAGAGAGGAGATGGGTTGGGGGACAAGGGGAAACAGGGGATGGGGGTTAGAGAGTACACTTATCATGATGAAAAAAATAAAAATAAATTTTAAATACATGCTGTTTACAAGAGATTTATTTATTTTTTTTTAAGATTTTATTTATTTATTTATTTATTTATTTATTTATGTATTTATTTATTTGACAGAGAGCGAGAGAGTGAGCACAAGCAGGGAGAACAGCAGGCAGAGGGAGAGGGCCAAAGAGGCTCACCACTGTGTAGGAAGCCTGACACAGGGCTCGATCCCAGGACCCTGAGATCATGACCTGAGCTGAAGGCAGACATTTAACTGACTAAGCCACCCAGGCACCCCTTTTGGATGCTATTATAAATAGAATTATTTTCTTAATTTTCTTTTCAGATTGTTCATTGTTGTAATGAACATAACTGATTTTTCTGTGTTGATTTTGTACACAGAAATTTTACTGAACTTTTTTTATTAGCTCTAGTATTTTTTATGTGTATATTCTTTGGGCTTTTCACTGGAAGGAATAATTTCAATTGCAAATAACAATCGTTTTACTTCTTCCTTTTCAACTTAGATGCCTTGCATTTATTTCTCTCTCTTGCTTAATTGCTTTGGCGAGGATTTCCACTAAAATGTGCAACAGTAGTGGTTAAAGTCTGCATCCTTCTCGTGTTCCTGATCTTAGGAGTAAAGTTCTCAGTCTTTCACCATTGAGTGTGATACCAGCTGTAGATTTTTGGTAAATGCCCTTTATTGTGTTTTCTTTTAAACACTTAATTTGTTTATTTGAGAGAGAGAGCACAAGCAAGGGGTGGGGGAAGCAGAGGGAGGACAAGCAGACTCTCTGCTGAGCAGGGAGCTTGACTCAGGGCCTGATCCCAGGACCCTGGGATCATGACATGAGTTGAAGGCAGACACTTAACCAACTGAGCCACCTAGTCATCCCAGCCCTTTATTGTGTTAAGAAAGTTCTATTCTATTCTTAATTTACAAAAAATTTTTATCGTGAAAGTATGTTGAATTTGTCAAATCTTGTTTCTGAATCTATTAAAATGATTATGTGGTTTTATTCCTAATTCTATCAATATGGCATACTACATTGATTAATTCTTTTATGTAAAAAAACATGTTTGTTATGTTTGAATTCCTGGGATAAATTCCATTTAGACATGGTGTATAAATACCTTTAGCCTGCTTTTGTATTTGACTTTTTAGCATCTTGTTGAGGTTGTTTGCATCTGTATTTATAAGGGATATTGGTTTGTAGTTTTCTTGTGGTATCTTTGGTTTTATTATCAAAGCAATGCTGACCTCATAGATTGTGTTAGGTAGCATTCTTTCCTTTTCAAATTTTTGAAAGAGTTTAAGAAGGATTGGTGTTAATTCTTTCAATGTTTGGTGAAATTCACCTGTGAAGCCATCTGGTCTGGACTTTCTTTTCTTTGTTGAGATGTTTCTTATGACTAAATCAAATTCTTTATTTATTCTAGGTCTGTTGAGATTTGCTATTTTCTTTTTCTGTCAGTTTTGGTAATTTGTGATTTTAGGGATTTTTCGATTTCATCTAGGTTATCTAAAGTGTTGGCTTACAATATAATCTTTCATAGTGTTCTCTTACAATCCTTTTATTTCTATAAAGTCAGTAACAATATTTCTACTTTTTCAGAAATTTTATTTATTTGAGAGAGAGCACATGCAAGAGAGAGCACGAGCAGGATGAGGAGCGGAGGGAGAAGCTGACTCCGTGCCGAGCAGGGAGCCTGGTGCAGGGCTTGATCACGAAACTCTGGGATCATGACCTGAGCCAAAGGTAAATCCTCAACGGACTGAGCCACCCAGGCGCCCCAGTATCTCCACTTTGATATCTTATTTTGGCTACTTGTATCTTCTATGATTTCTTGGTACAGTGAAAGTTTGCCACATTTGTTGATCTTTTCAAAAACCACTAGTCTCATTGATTCCATTTTCTATTCTTTTATTCATCTCTGCTCTAATCTTTATTATTTCCTTCTTTCTGTTACTTTTGGGTTTAGTTTGTTCTTTTTCTAGTTCCTTATGGTGTAAAGTTAGGTTGTTAATTTAAGATCTTTATTTTTAATGTAGGCATGTAAAGCTCCAAATTTCCCTCTGAGCACTGCTTTCACTACATCCTCTAAGTTTTAGTATGTTGTGCTTTCATTTTCATTCTCAAAATATTTTCTAATTTCCCTAGTGATTTAATCTTTGACCCAATGGTTGTTTAAGAGTATGTTATTTAATTGCCACATATTTGTGAATTTTCCAGTTTTCTTTCTGTTATTGCTTTCCAACTTCATTCCAGTGTGATTGGAGAAGATATTTTATATTATTTTTATCTTTTTTCAATTTTTTGAGGTTTGTTTTATGCCCTAACATATGGCCCATTCTGGAGAATGTTCTGTGTGAATTTAAGAAGAATATGCATTTTGCTGATGTTGAATGAAATGTTCTTTATATGTCTCCTAGATTTAGTTGGTTTGTAACGTTGTTCTAGTTCTCTACTTCCTTAGTGGTCTTTTGGTGATATGATCTATTCATTTTTGGAAGTGGATTATTGAATTCTTCAACTATTATTGTAGAACTGCCTATTTCTCCCTATTTCTTCAATATTTGCTTCACATATTTTGGGACTCTTGGTCAGTGTGTATATGTTTATAATTGTTATATCTTCTTGATGAAATTACCCTTTTATCACTACGTAATGTCCCTCTTTGTCTCTTGTAACAATTTTTGACTTATATCTACTTCGGTATTTGTATAAAAACTCCAGATCCCTTTTGGTTACTATCTGCATGGAATTTTTTTTTTTCCATCCTTTTACTTTCAACCTATTTGTGTCTTTGGATCTAAAGTAAATCTTTTGTAGGGGTGCCTGGGTGGCTCAGCATTCTTCTTAAATTCCTCAGTGGGAAGTCTGCTTCTCCCTCTCCCTCTGCCCCTCCCCCCTCTCATGCGCGCGCTCTTTTTTTTTTTTTTTAAGATTTTATTTATTTATTTGACAGAGATAGAGACAGCCAGCGAGAGAGGGAACACAAGCAGGGGGAGTGGGAGAGGAAGAATCAGGCTTCCAGCAGAGGAGCCTGACGGGGTTCGACCCCAGAATGCCAGGATCACGCCCTGAGCCAAAGGCAGACGCTTTAACAACTGAGCCACCCAGGCACCCCTCTCTCTCTCTCTCTCTTAAATCAATAAAATCTTAAAAAAAAAAATAGCATCCAAAAGACTAAAATACCTCGGAATAAATTTTTCCAGGGAGGTGGAAGACTTATACATTGACAATTACAAAACATTGCTGAAAAAAATTTAAAGATCTGATTAAATGGAAAAGAATTCTGTGTTCATGAATTGGAAGATTTAATGTTGGTAAGATGTCCGTATTCCCCAAACCAAACTACAAAGTTATAGCATCCCGATCAGAATTCCAATGCCCTTCTTGCAGAAATGGGGAGGCATTCCTCAAATTCATATGGAATTGCAAGCGGCTCCAAATAGATTAAACAATATTGAAAAGTAAAACATATAGACCGATGGAAAAGAATTGAGGGTTCAGAAATGAAGCCAAACATCTATATCCAGTTGACTTTCAACAAGGTTACCAAGATCATTTAATGGGGTAAGAATAGTCTCTTCAACAAATGGTGCTGGAACAGCTGAATAAGCATATGGGACAGAATGAAGTTGGACCCTGTCACACTCCATATATAAAAATTAACTAAAAATTATCAACAACCTAAGAACTAAAACCATAAAGCTATTATAGAATAAAGCGTAAGGATGAATTTTCATGACCTCATTTTGGCAGTGGATTCTCAGATTTCACATCAAAAGCATGAGCAACAAAAGAAAAAATAAATGAATTTGACTTCATTAAAGTGAAAGACTTTCATACATCAAAGGCCATTATCAAGAAAGTAAAAAGGCAATCTAAAGAATGGAAGAGAATATTACAAATCCTATATCCGATAAGGGACACTTTAATATTCAGAATAAAGTATTCTTACAACTCAAAAACATGAAGACAATCCAATTTTTAAAAAAAGCGTTTAAATAGTATTTCTTTTAAGAAGATATTCCAATGACCCAAAACACAAAAAAAGTTGTTCAATATCATTGGTCATTAAAGAAATGCAAATAAAAGCCACAATAAGATACCAATTCACACCCATTAAGATGGCTATTAAAAAGGGGTGGGGTAGATCAAGGATAGTAAATATTGACTAGGATGTGAGAAGTAGGAACATTTGTATACTACTGGTAAGAATGTAAAATGGTGCAACCATTATGAATGTATTTTGGTAGTTCCTCAGAAAATGAAATAGAATTACTTGTATGACCCAGCAACTTACTTCTGGGTATATATTTAAGAGAAATGAAAACATTCTGCACAGAAGCTTGAACATGAATGTTGATAGCAACATTATGCATTCTAACCAAAAGATGGAACTCGTAATCATATTTTAAAGGGGAGGGGGAACAGAGATACATAGGAGTAAAGTTTCTATTTTTCACTGGAATTAAATTACTATAAATATGAAATAGACTTTGATAAGCTAAGATGTACATTGTAAGCCCTAGAGAAACCACTAAGAAAATATTTTTAATATAAATATTATTAGTGAAATCAAAATGTTACACTAGGAAATATCCCTTAAATACAAAGGAAGACAGTAAAAGAGGACCAGAGGAGCAAAGAAATTTGAGACATAGAAAATCAAAAGCCAGGTGGCAGGTATAATACCAACCATATCAGTAATACCATGTAATATAATCACACAACCCAATCAAAAGCAGAGATTATCAGATTGGATTTAAAAAAAGCCAAACAAACAAGATCCAACTATATGCTATGTAGAGGAGATCATTTAGATTCAAAGATACAAAGAGTTTGAAAACACAGGTTTGGAAAAAGATATAGCATGCAAATAGCAACTACAAGGATGTGAAGTGGCTATGCTAATATCAGACAAAAAAGACTTTAAAACAAAAGCTAGGAAAGGGTGAGCCCACCCAAGGAGAAAGCACTGCTAGAGAAGAACAGAGGGTTTGGGGTAGAACTCTGAGGATTCTTGAATTTAGAGGTAGGAGAAAGGGCAAGTACCTTGAAAAGGAGACCTCCAAGCTACAATATTTTCCAGGCTTTTACAAATCATGCTATGGTGGAAACACATACGTTAGAATCTTTCAACATCAGCCTTAAGGTTCCATGCAGTTGAACTAATCCATTCACTCTCTCACCCTCCTCAACTTAACACATAAGGAAAAGAAAGACATGAATAGTGACTTCCCCAAAGTCAGAGAAACATAGCAGTAGAGCTGAAAAATAACCACACACACACAGCCCTCAACAATACAGATGCAGTGTCTCACTTTTCCTTCTTCGCAAGCATTCTATAAGTCTTTACTTGTTTTGAGAACCTTCGATGTAGACTTCCAGGGTGCAGCCTGTTTGTGATCCCAAGAGAAATTTCTCAAGATTTTAAATTGAAGGAATTAATTTGGGTTGACTGAGTTATCGTGGATGACTAGTTAACTTTCCTGAATCTTTGTTCCTTCAGCTCTGAAATAAAAAAAAAAAAACATACTCTGAGAGATATAATCATAAGGAATGAATGAGGAGCACAGAATCCCTTAGATTACTGAGTATTTTAGAATCCCATCAGATTGGTTTGAAAACCACAGTCATTCTCTAACCTCGTGAGGACACCATGAAACATTCAAGATGTAATGCCTCTGCATTGTGAACTTAACATCCACAGATAAAAAGATGCAATTTTTGAGAGTCCAGTGAAAACACCAAGCTATATTTCAGATTCCCAAAATTTCCAGTGGAGATTCCAACCATAAAACAGGTTTCATTAACATTTACCATAGAACTAACATATAATCATGGTCTTGAATGAAAATGCCAGTGATTCCTTACTAACAGAAAGTTAAAGTGCTTTAAACATGCTAAAGGCATTTAGTAAATACCCTTGTGTGTTTTTCAATTGGGTAAGTCATCCACAGTCAGGTTCTCTCATCTTTAGGCAGTCCATTAGAGTTTAACAGAGATAAGCCTAGTTTATATCTTTTGTAACTGTCTGTATGTTTTCCCCCTTGGTGTTTGCTATGATGAGAATCTGACCCCAGCATTACCCTAGTTTCTACCATAGCGGAATCAGGTCAGTATGTTGGGGGGGGGGAAGCTATTATATAAAGTAATCATTTTTATAATAACAAATCAATATCAAATAAATACACACTGAGCTGACTCTTCTCAGAACTTATAAGGAATGATATGGGAGAAGATTAGTGTACTCTGGGAAACCACAGGACCCTCACTGGGATTATGCCATAGAGTCCCGTGCAGTTTGGGCCATTTTTTAGCTTTACTTAGGTTTTTATCTAGCACTTCTTTGGCTGATACTATGGGAGATTGAGCTAAACATTCTGTCGCTTACAATCTATGACATTGCCCCATTTTGGAGTTAACCCGTAAGTTTCATTTCTGAGCAGCTGGAAACAAGTAACTATGCACAGTGGAAAACAGAGATTTGGGTGCTAATTACTTAAAAAAAAATTGTTGCCAGTAGAAAAAAATTGGGGATGGAGTAGAAGTTTCTGCTTTGATGCTGAAAAGAAACAATGTTAAAATATGGACATGTTTAGAATGGTTAAGGTCTAAATAGAGTGATCTTGACTCATTACTTGAAAGTATTTCTCCAGAGAACCCTGAAAGTCAAGTAAACTAAAGTTCTTAGTTACTTTCTTGAAAGAAATTATCTTTACTCAGTTTAGGTTGCCTAATGGAGAGTAAGGAACATCATTTTTACTTAGAGTAGAAGAAATTGAAAGGAAGAAAAAATAGAAGTAATCTTGGTACATTTCATTGTGATTCTTCAAAACGTCACACTGTAGCTTTTTTCTAGTGGTGCGGATCAGCTGCTCAATTAAACCTGACAATTACTATTCAAAAAGAGAAAATAGGGGCGGCTGGGTGGCACAGTGGTTGGGCATCTGCCTTCGGCTCAGGGCGTGATCCCGGCGTTATGGGATCGAGCCCCACATCAGGCTCCTCTGCTGTGAGCCTGCTTCTTCCTCTCCCACTCCCCCTGCTTGTGTTCCCTCTCTCGCTGGCTGTCTCTATCGCTGTCGAATAAATAAATAAAAAAAATCTTAAAAAAAAAAGAGAGAAAATAAATTTATTAACACTTATAGGGAGACATTTTTCTCCCCAAGAATAACTCTTCTTGCCTAAATATGGTTTCTTCTTGTAAGTTGGCATTTGCAGTTTATTAATATTATATTAAAATATAGTATCCGTTCTTTTATTTTTCAGTGATAACAATCAGCTTTTCACAATGCATTTCTTTTTGGTATAAATAAAGTGAAAGAGTTGAATTCATGAAAATCAATCTAAAAACACAATTTATTTTGATTAAAGCCTAGTCTTTCCTGGAGTTTTCCTTATTACATTGTAAGTCCTTTATCCCTCAGATCTCTATTCATTAATACATTAAGCCAAAAATCATTAATAAGAGTCCTGCCTCATTATAAATTGCCAGAACTAGCTTTCCATGCTGGAGTTTTACATTGACGATAGCTTCTGGGGGATAATAACATTTTCTTTAACTGCTCATACTTCACCTGGTAACAGCATATTTTTAGGGACAAGTCCCCAAATCAGAATGACTACTGAGTGTGTCCATTCAACCAAAATATTATTGCATATTGTTTTTGAACAATAGCCTTGAGTGTAAAAGTATATCATCTTCCCAACTGCTTTTTCCCCATCATTAACTAGTTATTCTTTCTGATAACCTTATGACAGAAGCCACTGTGAAAAAAGAAAGTAGATATAGAAAAAAAAATATACAAAAAAGGGTTGTGTGAGAGGTTACATGTTGCCAATGGTATGTTCTGAAGGGAGCAAGTGCTTTTCAATGATTCATCTCTTTTGATGGTCACTTATACCCCATTGTGCCTGATTAGATCAATAGTGCTCCTAAAATTGCTGGGGAATCTAAAGTTGGCTTGACAGGAATAAAATCCTTTCCTCTTCATTTCAGTCAAACCAGTGAGCAACAGGCTTCCTGCAAGGTTACAGATGTTCCAGTTGTCCTACCAAGGAGTAAATCATCCTTGGACTCAGAATCACAGCCTCTTTAAGTTTAAAAGGAACACAGGCCACAGGTTCTTACCCTTGTTTTAGATATGGACTCCTCTGAGTCTCCAACATAAGCTAGGAATGGCGTCTCTCTCCCAAAATATTCACACACAAAATTTTCTGCAGTTAGAGCCCATTCGTAAAACTTACCCTTGTCTTTTCATGTGAGGAAATACAGACACAAGAAGATGAAGTTAAATGCCCAAGTTCATGTAAGTCCTAACTTGGTTCTCCTCAAATTGTTCATTGCTACCTCTTGAGAGGGCTGAGGTAACCTCAGGTCTTTCCCACCTGTTCTACCAAACAACGGTACTCTGGTTCTAAGTAACTTCAGCTTCATTCATCCACTCAGCAGTGTTTGTTAAGTTTTTCTGTATGCCAGGCACTATGTTATTTATCCTCTTCCAAAGCACAAGTGTGAAAACCAAAGAAGAATCAAAATGGCAATCTAATCTGTTGGTCATACGTGTTGGTGAAGTTCCAGAGAACATTCTTTTGAGATTTCTTTTCATCAGATGAAGATAGCAGACCCCTAACACAGTTTTAACTCTACTCACAATCTTTAATGTTCCTCCAGGGCTCTTAAGACCAAAGGTAATTCCCTGCCTGGTATTACAGGTCCATGCATACGTGGGAGAATTATGTTGAGACTACTCTTTCTAGACCCCTTTGCTTAAGACAAGCCATTCAGTTCACTCCACAGCAAATCATTAAAAGAAACAAACAAAAAACCCAGTACCATTGTCCATTCAAACAATTCTCACCTAGAAATTTACTACAGTTCTATCCATCTTTCAAGGCCTGGGTCTTATCAAATTTCTCTGTGAATCCTATCCTAATTACCTAACTTCAAATCCCCCTCTTTCTCCTCTTAATTTCTACAGCTCATATGGCTATGCCCAAATGGGGGCTAATGGTTGATGGTCCTGTTTTATCTCGTCATGCATACATGACTTAGCACCCCTGATATATTTAGCTCTTTGAGGACAGCTAGCCTGTCTATGGTTCACAGTATACCCTCCCTCACTTGATGAATTTGTTCAAACCACGGCTAGTAAAGATGGTCTCCCATGACCTGAGCCAAAGGCAGATGCTTAACCGACTGAGCCACCCAGGAGTCCCTCACTGTGTGTTTTCATAAAGATTTTATTTTTATTTATTCGACAGAGATAGAGACAGCCAGCGAGAGAGGGAACACAAGCAGGGGGAGTGGGAGAGGGAAGAAGCAGGCTCATAGCAGAGGAGCCTGATGTGGGGCTCGATCCCATAACACCGGGATCATGCCCTGAGCCAAAGGCAGACGCTTAACCACCGTGCCACCCAGGCGCCCCCCAAACTATTTCTATTTTTAGTAGTTGACTATTAACAAAAAGCCCAGTCTATCCACATATTGAAATTCTTGAATCTGTCTCACATGTGGATCCCTTAGCCAAGAATACTCTCATTTTTATTTTCTTCTAGAGTCCAGAAAACCTTGGAAGGCTGCCTTATGGGGTGATGGAATGAAAAACCAGACCAAACCAACCAGACAGGGGTTCCTTCTATAAATGAACATTCCATAGCCCAAGACAGAGCACCTTCCAATTCACTGCTCAGCCCCCAAATGCCTCCTGGTTATAATTAAGTACTTCAAAGTCTTCCAAACACCCTTTTAGAAATGACTGCCCCAAATACAAGATGGTGCCCAATCAGATGTAAATCATCACCAGCAGGGAGGGAGAGGCATGAAAAGTGGTCATCAGCACTTGGACTAATCAGAAAGTCTAGTCTCTCGATGAGGATTTTCATTTTCTCATTTGTCATTCTAGCCACTGGATTCTCAGGCGGCCAATTTGCTCCCTATTGGTAATCAGCTAGTTATTTTTACTCTCATCCCTCTCTCTGGGACTGTCAGACTCTTGGAGCAATTCATCACCCACATGGGCCTAACCCTTCTGTGGCGGGAAGTGGGGGAGGGAAGCTATTATCCTGGAAAAGATAAGTAGAAAAGTATTTCACCGTTTATATTTGGCTTTTAAACAATGATTTCCCTGATGAGGTAAGTAAAATAATGACCCCACCGGTTAAGATTGCAACAATGAAAGCTTCAAGGAAAGCACATCATGCAATGGAAATGATCTCCGGCTGTGAAGTTTGTTACTCTGAAATGGCTTGTTCTTAGATTGTCTTGACAACCCCCCCAAGGAGCATCGGCTTACATTCATTACTGGAGTTTGCAGGAAGCTGCCTCTGTGAAAATTAGAAACCCAGAAAGGAGAGTTTTAAATATGTATCATGCATTGGTAGTTATTCCAAGAGACTTTACCCCACCGGCTTGGAGGAAGGTAGCCTTTGAAGGTTGTTTTGTCTGAGGCAGGCAAGTTAGACTGTTCTTTTTCCATTTGTCTCTGCAGGGCGCCTCGATTACAGAGTCTCACTTCGGTTTGCTTGTTGTCCTCTCCTCCTCCCCTCCAGCAGTTGCTCTCTCTCTCTGTCTCCAGTGAAATCATTTCCAAACGTGGTTTCAGGGATTCCATTTTTCTCAGTTCACCTCAGGTGCCGTGGAAGAGTTGACCCTGCCACTCGCTGCAAATAAAACTCTGATGTCAGAACATTTTTCTAATCAGTGGGTGTCTAATTTGATCTCCTCTCACATTTCCCACAGTCCTTCTGAAGAACCTCATATCAAGCCCCCAAGGCCTTCTGTGCCCACGATAGCCAAAAGTTTACGAACTCCACGTTCAGCCTGAAGAAAGTTGTTAGTGTGACAGAAATGGACATTTTTTGGGGTGGGGGGCACTACCTTTGCTCACAGCAACCTCTTTCTTTATTCCTTGGAAGGAAGCTGAGAGTTGAATAGCCCTTCTAGCTATTTCCTTAGGGACTCTATGATTTGGGGCAGCAACATGATCTAAATCATGAAATGTTTATCTTCCTCCACTGTTTCACGTGTCTCAGGCTCTTTCTTATGTCCTTTATGCTTTGTATAAACATCCACATATGTAACTTTACTTTTAGGTGTAGCCATCTATAAGGAGAATTGAAAGAGATGGAGAAAGCACGTTTACGCACCCCGTATCGAGTTTACTTGCTTTTCATCTGCTAATTCCCTCCACACATGGCTGTTCTCACACTGGGTGATATCACCCAACAGCTGCCTTGCACTGGAAACTAAAATGCTTGTAGGATTTCAGTCTTGTGTCTTACCTGCTTAAGTCTGTCTCTTTTCCAAAATACTGAAACAATACGAGAAGGGTTGGCTTGCTTCAATGAGAAATTATTCCTGTGACTTTAAATAGTTTCACAATTTATTCTCCTGTTTTGTTGTAATTGTCCATCATTCTAAATTTGCTTTCAAGAACCATTACCTGTGATTATATCGACATGAGCTCCTATATTTGGTATTTGGTGAAACAGGAAAATTGATGTTGTAAAAATCGGTTTTCCATCTGCAATTTGTGAGTAGGAAATGAGTGGAAAGAAGTGACGCTTTACCTGCCTGGTGTCCCCACGTTGACCTGGACAAGAGCTTTAATAGGTCACGTGGTGCATATTTGTTGATTAGCATCTGGATTGGTCAAACACAATGAGCAGAGATCTCTGTGAGTCCTTCTACAGAATTCATCCTGTTGTTTACTGATGCTCTTTGGTCCTCTCTTAGGAAAACAACAGGTTTCTACCACCGACACCAAAAATTGCTTTATCATTAAAATCTTGTTTTTTGAGAGAAATTTACTTTCTCACCTGTTCTTCTATCCTTTTGAGTCACCTTTGTTATCACAATATCCTGTCCCCAGGTCCTTTCCCCTAGTCTGGCCATTGTGTTAATTCTCTATTTTCAAAGAAGAATGCTCTTGGGAGAAGGAGAAAGCATCCAGTGAACCATGGTCTGGAAATCCACAGACCGCCACATGTGAACAGTTACTACGTGGATACGTTGTGTACAGCTCAACAAGTTTTCATACACTAAATACATTTATTTGACTAGCACCCAGATCAAGAAAAAAGCATTTATGAACCTTTCTAGCCACTGGGCAGAATAATTTCTGTTGAAACTAGTCATCAGAAATTGGGGCTTCTGTTTTGCCTGTCTCCTCATTCCACTTTTAATCATACATTTTTAGTGTATTTTTAAAAAATGGATTGACCAGTGAATGATTAGAAATAATTAACCAAACAAAGTGAAATCAAACAACAAAACTGGTCCTTCACCTGTGATAGTTTGAGAAGAGCTGATCTAGAGGTCCTAAGCCCCCTCTCAGATTTTGCTTTTGTCTATTTTCAGCTGCTAAATTCAGCATTCCTCTGAGAATCCACCCTTCACATGAGACTCAGCTCTCCTATACAGGGTAGTACCCATACCCTACAATGAGCGCACTCACGAAAAGTTGCCTCCCATTTCCAAAGCACCTTTTCTTGGGGCTAGAGTTAGCACAAGGTGTCTGTTTGGGTCCTTAAAGTCCCGCCTTGAGGTCCTGCCTTGCAAATATCAGTGAGGCTTGGATACAAATAAGAAAAGGTTCATTGCTTGGAGCCCAACATTTTGTGTGCAGATTACAGCATGGTCTATGCTATAGAAATGACTTTCCTGTTTCTAATATAGAAGCTGACACACAGGACTGGACTTTTCCTCCTCTTGTGCCAAGAGTGTCTACGGATGTCACACTTTCCTGTTGTGAATGGGTACAAGCTGTGATGTTGCCATTCAAGGACTTCCAGTAGCAGTAAGAGGAAAATTACGAACCAACTCCCCTCATAGAGGAAGCGCCTATTCAAACAGCGGTCGGTTGTGAGCGTCGGAGCTGCCTCCTTCCTACCAGGAACAGCCCCACCTCTGTAATTGCTGACTCTCCCATCACAGGGTTGGTGAATTGGCATGATAGGGAGAGCCTTGGCGGAAGCAGCATTTGGCATATTCACACTTATCCCACGAGCACTTTGGGAAAGAATTAGCTCCGTGCGTTTTCCTGGAAGACACAGTTTCTCCTGTTCATTAATTGCATCTTTGATTTACAACAAATGCCTTGAAAAGGGGATACATGTGACTTTGTAAGCCTTCTACAAATTCTAATAGTAAATGAGGCTTATTCTCTGTTTTTATTTTCCTATTGCTTCAGGAATTGACTATTGGAATGGAAGAGGTTTTACACAGAACTATGCATTTGGAAGGGCCTTTGCAGATCAGCTAGCAAATCCTTCTCCCATTTTGTAGATGCTAAAACTGAAGCCTAGACAAGGCATGTGACTTGCCCAAGATGAGATTCAAGAAACAGAGTGGATTTCAGGGTTTTAGGGTCTAATTTTTTTTGTTGTTTTGGTAAACTACTTTGGTAGAAGTAGAATATACTTATGAAGGAAGTCACAAATTATAGCTGTAAAACTCAACGGATTTTCATAAATGAAGCATGCCCATATAACCCGAGCAAGAAGCCGAACATCTCTGGTATACCCCAGAGCCTCCATAATGCACTGTAGCTACTGCTCCCCTCCAAGGATAACCACTGTCCTGCTTTCCTGCTTTCTGGTGTCAAGTGTTATTTTTCCTGTTATTGAGTATCATATAAATGGAATTATGTAGCGTGTTACTCTTGTGAAAGAATTCCTTCATTCAACACTGTATTGGGGTGATCCTTCCATGTTGCTGCATGTAGTTATAATACACAGATTTTCATTTCTGTATAATATTTTTTCTGTGAATATAGTACATTATTTTCAACTGTTGAGACACTTAGGTAGTTTCCAGTTTGGGACTATGATGAATAGTGGTGCTAAGACCATGTCTTTTGGTGAATATGTGTGTAATCAGATTGGGGTTTACTCATATTTGTGCCTAATTATGCTCCCAAAAATGTTAATAGAAATATTGGACCTTTGTGTGTTTGTGCTATGCACAATTGTCACTATACCCTGTCTGTGCCAACCATCCAAGGGGGACCATTGGAGGAATCACATTAGCACATGGCAGTCACCAATATGCATTTATGGTTGCAACTGTTTGAAAGGGCTCTCAAAGGCCAAAGTAGTCACTTGAAATTTTATTAATAGAAAAATGCACTTTTAAATTTGCTTTTATTTTTACTTATTTTTAATTACACAATTAATATGTAAGTACATTCTTGTTCTCTAAACATGCCTAACAAAACAATAATGCTAGGATGTAGGTGTCATGGTTGCAAGGAATTTTGTGTTTTTTTGGGCACAAAAGTAGCATCAGTGCCTAACACAGAAGATGCTAGATAATATTTGTTGAATGAATGAGTGATAGACAGTACCTGTGACCATTGCTGTCCATTCCTGGAGCTTCCCCAGGGCTAATCTAATCTGAGTTCAGTGTGTATTTTTCTCTTTTTAAAGATTTATTTATTTGTTTTAGAGAGCTCAGGCACACTTGGGTGGGGGAGGGGCAGAGGGCTAGGAATCTTGAACAGACTCTCTGCTGAGCATAGAGCCCAACACATGCAGGGCTCATCTCACTATACTGAGATCACGACCTGAACCAAAACCAAGAGTCGGACGCTTAACCAGCTGAGCCACCCAGGTGCCCCTTGGCATGTGTTTTTCCATTCCTTTCTCCTATACATTGGTTGTGTGTGTGTGTGTGTGTGTGTGTAATAATATCATTGGGTAATACCATGTTGTGTGGATTTTTCAAATTAACAGTATATCTTAAGCGTTTTTTATTGTCAGTACGTAATATGTATCTTTTTATGAGCTCTATAAAGTTCCATGGTTTGGATGTATTACATTTCAGCTATCTTTAACTTTTTGATACCACGAATGATGATGCAATGAACATTCTTATAAATATGTATAAAACAGAATTGCTAGCTCACAGGTGGTGTATATTTTTAATACTTCCAAAATGCTTTACAGGATGGCTGTTCCAAATCACACTTTCATCAGCAGAACGGACCTGTTTTCGCTCACCATTGCTATGATTGATATTATCAAACTTTGAAATTTTTGCCAAAATGATATGTGAAAAACATGACTTAATTTGCATTTCCATCCATGTTACTGGAGTTGGGCATCATTTCATATATTTGCTGATTAGGTTTGGTTTGAATCAAGCTTGCTCCAAAGGGCAAGTGTGTAGTTGTGAATCATTTAGCGGATGGGTGAGGTCTGCCAATCCCCCGTCAGGGCATCTCCTTACGGCCATGTTATGCTTCCTTCTGATCCTCAGAGCCGCAGGAATCCTAGACAGTCCTGGTTGTATCTCCACCTCACGCTAAGAGTGCAAAAATTGATTTAAACATTTCTTCAACTTCCCAGGGAACATGGGGCATCTTGACCTGTTCAGTGTACTGGTACAAAGCAAAAGCATTTGAAGACTGGATTTCTCAGGTAATTAGCTTTCATTTTATACCAATAACTGGGAAGAAAACCAAGTTCTACTGTGTGGCTTACCTATGTTTGCCACCAAAATAGGGTTCTAAAAAATGCTATATGGAGTATGAAATTACAATTAAACCCGCTATGAACATCTTATTTATATCAATCCCTGTTGGCTTCATTCCCCACCAGGCTCTGACCAACATGAAGGGCAGAGGCTCTGGAGGCAAATTGTCCAGCTTGCAGTCCCGAACTTTGCTGTCTTGCAAGCTGGGCACATTTATGAACCTCTGTTCCTTTGTTTCATTTTCTATCAGATAGAGCAAATAATAAAACCTACTTTGTAGAATCATCAAAAGGATGAATGGGTCAATAAATGTTAGGTGCACAGTAGAGAACCTGGCATATATTAAACATTCGGTAAGTAGTGTTGTTATTACAAATAGAGTTAATTTTGACTGTATCAGATCAAGATTTGAATCAAGCTTAGAACAGTTTCACGTTCTTTTCTGCTCTTGTATTGGTGAAGAAAATCACTCTAGTAAGCCCTTCACACTCCTCTACAGATACCCTCACTTTGGGTAGAAGACGTTACTTTGGCCTCTGATGCTGATTTTACACACAGCTCCTTGCAGGGTTTTAGTCCAGGACATGCAAATGAAGAACATTTAACAAATGGACCCACCAGACCACTAAATTCCATATGAAGTATTACCCAAAGCGTAAATTGATTCAAGTTTGCTCGGATCTTGGCCTCATGAGCCCTTGGCTGACATTTCTGTTTGAAACCTGACACCCTGCCAGAAAGTTTCTTCAGTTTGAATAAAATGAAAAGGGGCATTTAATTCCAATAACAGACAGACCCAGCAGGGCCAGCATTTGGTTCAGATTTTTATTGTCCCATAAGAATTTGGCCTTCTAGGCTGTGACTCAAGACCTCTACACGTTTGCTTCACATTCAGGATAGAATCATCAGAGGCTCACAGAAAGGACATCTGGGTGGAATGAAGTCAAACCCAGCTGCCTTTTTAAAAATTTTTTCTCGGCTTCCTCAAAGTCCCTGTTCATTGAGGTCCAGCTACTCTTAGGTCTGGTGATGAGACTGATTTCATATCAAGGCATCTGCTGGGAACCATTTGAGAAATGCTGGAAAGATGCCCTCCTCATCACCCTCACTCCAGAATGGGCCTTCCAGGTAGAATTCCTTCCGTGTGAAAATTCTCATGTGCTTGAGAGGCACCCTTGATCAGAATCTTCTTTCAAAGTGCAAGGGCTCCTGAAGAGAATGACATAGTAAGCTATTGTTACGCCATAGGTCCTTCATTATTCATTCATTTATTTACTGCCCACATATTTGCGAGGGTTTACCCAATGCCTAACACTGTGCTATGAACCAAGGGGGCAGTGCTAACAAAATTCTTACAGTCCTTATGCCCTGCATACCTCAGTCAAGTGGGGAGACAGACATTGGGCAGGCAACTACATCAAAGTGTGATGAATGTAAAGGATTCACCAGGAAGAGCTCCGAGGGACTGGCGGTTTGGCCTTGAAACTCTGAGTGATCTGGATCTTCTCTCCTCCGTGTGAGGCCACAGTGTTATGGGACGCCATCCTAGATGCTACTTCTAATGAGAATCTCACCTCCCGTGAGGCACCAGGGCATGCAGCCAGCTCAGGGCTCCTGAATAATCTAAGGTCTCACTGCAGTTGGTCTCTCGAAGTCTCTGCCACAGGATCATGTTGTAGGCGAGACCACCTTGTAATGGAGCTTTTCTGCACATTTTACCCTGGTGTAAATTTAAATCCAAGTTGGGAGGAAAAGAGAGAGACAGGGGAGGGAGGAGGGTAGGGAGAGAGAGACAGGAAGGAAAGGGCAGGGCAGGGCGGGGTGGGGCAGGGAAGGGACAGGAAGAGAAGAAAGGGAAGGGAGAGAAAGAGAGGAGAGAATGAAGACCCTGTGTAAACAGAGACACAGGAAGAAGAGAGATACAGATAGAGTGTGATCATACTGCTCTTGTCATGAATGAATCCGGTACCAAAAAGCCTTTCCTAGGGGCGCCTGGGTGGCTCAGTCATTAAACGTCTGCTTTCAGCTCAGGGCGTGATCCCAGGTCCTGGGATCGAAACCCCGCATCAGGCTCTCTGCTCCTCTGGGAGCCTGCTTCTTCCTCTTCCACTCCCCCTGCTTGTGTTCCCTCTCTTGCTGGCTGTCTCTCTCTCTGTCAAATAAATAAATAAAATCTTGAGAAGAGAAACATGAGAATGTGACTCAAGGCCCCAGGGTGTGCTTGAGTTATATTCCCATTATTCACCAGCTCTGACCTTGGAAAGTCATTGAACTTTTGTTGCCTCCTTTTCTTCATTTGCAAAAAAGGTATTTAAATCACCATATCCTATTAACTGGGTTGTTTTATCACTTAAATGAGATGAAACATGTAAATGTCCATGAGTTATGCTTTCAAAACATAAAAATGTGTTAACAATACTAGTTGTCATTGTTATATATGAACATTCACTATATGTATGTACAGTGGGTGCCAAGGACAGATTCTATGCTTTTGGGGTTGGTTTGGGGTCAAAGGCTGGACAGAGGTTGTGAAACTCTGGGCTTCCCAGAAAGAAAGAACTCTAGCATTCTTCTTCTCTTCCTCATGATCTCCAAAGTATATTCCATGGTGCTTCTAGCTTTCAAAGCACTCACATATCAATCATTTCACATTGTCTCAGTAGGTTGGTTATTGATTGATCAAAGTCACTCAAGCAACCCACCTCCCTTGCTTGCATGCTTCCAAATGGATGTCATTCAGCATGAATGTATCTCTAGCCTCATGAGGCTGGAGGGAGACAGAGTAAACTGGAGGCTGGGTAGACCTACATTCCGCAAGTATGTCCCCTTAGGCTGTTGAGCTCCTTATCTCCACAGGAAAGAGAAACTGCAGTGTGAGCAAACGAGGCCAGACTTGGGGGAGATCGTTTATGAGAGCCACACTTGCTCAGTCAAGAACAAGACCCCATCAAGTTTATGATAGCACCCTAGAGAGATGCTGAGCCTCTGGCCTGGGGTGCCGCTGGTCCCCCATGAAAGAGCAGCCCTCCTGGAGAGTTTTGAGAAACTGGTAAGTTTTCTGATATTTACAAATGGGATAGCTCTTCAGGAACTGTTTCTTTTCATCTCTCTGCTCCAACTAGAAAAGAAATCAATTTCAAACCACATAGAAAAAAATAAAAGAGGACCTATGTGAGAGATGTGACTTGGAAGAGCACACCACAGCCAACCCTACGCCACCAGGGGAGAACCCAGCCTCCGAGCAGCCTTGTCCTTGTGGAACGTGATGCAGGGTGACTTTCTCAAGCGAGGGATGGGCTCAGTGCAGTGCCTCCGTGCCCACCGACCCCCACCCCCAACTCCACACTCTCCATTAGCACCATAGTCATCAGGAGAACACAGGCTTTGCGGTTGGAGGGGCTGAGTGGAAATCCTAGCTCCATCACTTATGAACTAAATAATTTTGGACAATATTTTGTATCCTTCCTGAGTCTCAATTTCCTCAGCTGAAAAATAGAGATGATATCATGATCAAAGGGTCATCGTGAGGATTTGATGAGACATAGGGGATAAAGCATTTAGCACAGCATCTGAGACATGACAGGTGTGAATCACTAGTACTTTGCTCATCCGAGAATCTACTCACTTTGGGGAGGGGGCAGAATGAACATAGTGTAGTTCAGAACTTTTTAAAGTTTTCCTTCTTTCCTCAAATGTGGCTTTGTCACTGAGGCTGGTCTTGATCACCCTATCTAAAATTACAAACCTGTATCACAGACACTCTCCCCTGCCCTCCACACGTACCTCTAACCCACTTCCCATCATTTTGCACAGCCCTAGATTTCCCATAGCACCATCACTTTCTAACAGATCACGTAATTTATTTCATGTTTAAGACACATTATTTATGGTTTGTCTCCTCCAGATAGAACTCAAGTTCCACAAGGACTTTGGCCTTCATCTGTAATGTATACTTTGCATCTAGAAAACAACATGACCCATAGTACTGTTCAGTAAATATATGGCAAATGAGTTAAGATCTTGGAGTCGTCAGTTAGGCCTGCTTCCAGTGCTGGTCGTGGCTCATCCTGGTGATTGTAGCCTTTAGCAAATTACTCTCAGCCTCAGTTTTCTTCTCTGTAAAATACTGACAGAGATGATTTCAACCCCTCAGAGTCAGTAGAATGAAATGATATTCTGTCTAAAAGTACTTGGCATAACATATGGAGTACAGAAACTTCTAACTAAATGAAAGCTGTTAAAATGAAAATTTGAAAAGCTCTTGATTTCCATGCTAGTGTAGACAGACAAGGGATCACCCAGAGTCATTCTCAGAAACACACACCCCTAGTCTTATTCTGACCTCCCTTTTGCAATGTTGCGTAGGCAGCCGATAATGCAAATTTCACCTCTTCCTTGTACCTCTCCAGTCACCAGTTTCCCCCCATCACAGCATGATGGCCAGTAGGGAAATACAGAAATCATCACAGGTATTTGGACCCCCATTGTGTATGGCGCTGGGATCAACACAATGTCGCTGCCACAAATCTGTCATGAGCAAACAAGAGAGTTCTCATGGGTTTATCTTGTGTTAGAAGCCAAAACCACAGTTACTGCCCTCAAGGAGTTTATGATCCAAAGCATTCTCAAGAGAGGACCAAGATGCTCCTTGCCAAGAGTCACTATCGTCTGCAAATGTGTGTGCATGCATGGACTGCACAGTGGAGGCTGGGAGTATGCAAGAACCAGTTGGGTTTCTAGCTCATTCTAGTGGGCAAACATAGCCTAGCACTCTTTCTTAGATTCCCTCTCCCAGTATGAAAACCTTAAGGCAGATTGACATCATGGATAAAAATGAGGCTGGCAGTCCAGAGGACTGAGTTCAAGTCTCAGCTCTGTCATGTGCCTTTGGGCTAGACACTGGGCCTATCTGAAGATAATTGTTGTAACAGCTAACATTTGTTGCGTCTTTCATTTACTGTGGATATGTGCCAGGTGCTTCATATATATCAGTCATTTGTTCAGCTATGTATTTGTTCAGCCAAAATTTGTTGAATGGTAGCCTTACACCAGGCACTGTGGACACAGCAGTGAATAAGACAGCTCAACTCCTTAGCTCACCTTGGTGGTGGAGACAGAGAGCAAGTAATCCATTACACATATATTTAATCATTACTAAGTATTTATTCCTTTATTCAAAAACCATGTCTTAAGGTTCACACTATTTGATCAATGAACTGTGTTCAATGTCACAATGGAGAAGTTTAGGGTGTTCTCCCAGAAAGCATTTCCTGGGAAGGTGGGTGAATGGCGTCCTTTGAAAGCTCATTCATGGCTTTCTAAGAGAAATGACTTTTGAACTACAAAACTGAAGAATGAGAATTAGCTATGTAGCCCCATTTTGCAGATGAAGAAACTGAGGCTCAAAGAGGTCATGTAACTTGTCCAAGGAACCAGAGTTAATATTTGATGGACCTGGCTAGTTCTTGGACTGGGATACATGTCAAAATTGCCACCCAGGGCTTTTTCAAAATTTGTGTGCTGGGGTTCCACCAAAAGATTCTGATTCTGTCGGCCTATGAGGAGCAAGGGGAGGTGAAAGGAAGTTTAAAAGAGCTCCCAAGTGATCTGGATGTACAATTCTAATAATACCACCATCTAGTATTTCTACAGCTCAACCCCAGAACTTCGTGACGGCATGACATCACGGAAGAGTGTGACTGGGCGTCAGGCCTGTACTGTTTCACCAGCTCCACGCATGATCTGAGGGAAGTCTGGTCCTCTCTCTTCCTGGGGCTCTGACTACATCAGTACTCCGAGCCCTCATTGCACATTAGAGTCACCTGGAAAGCTTTAAAAATCTTGCCTGTACCTCACGTCCAAACAACAGTACTAGAAAGGACCCAGGCATAGGTATTAACCAGAAGTTTCCATGTGATTTAGCACTAGATGATCTCAAAGGTCCCTTCTGATTTGGAAATCCTCCCTGTCTACAAAATCCTTCATAGGATTCCTCCTTTCTGACAACTGAGGGAGACATTACGGAAGGCACACTTGAGAAGGCTGGGTCGGGGGTGGGGTGGGGATGATGCATTGCCAAGACCTGCTGCTCCACTCTGGCAGTTCTTTGTGAAAATAATAACTTTTTTTTTCTGACTGATTTATGTGACAGTTGGAAAGCAGCCCCCAGAACAGGCTGTTCCTCCCCTCGGTACTATTAACATAAATATGTGCACGGGGCCTTTGGCTCCTGCTTCTCCCTGTGTAAAAGAGGCTTAAGGGGCCGTGAAAACCCGAGGCTGAAGAGAAACGGGAGAAAAGGAAGTGTCCTTAGAGGCACAAGAATGAAAAGGGGAAAAGGACAGGACGTTGCTAAGAGACAATGTCAAGCTGGGCCATGGGATTAGCAGCCAGTATCAAAGCAAGTACTTCTTAATGGTATGTCTTCCAGTAGGGCCTTTTCCAAGTGCTGGTGGAGGGTGAGATTATCAAAGCAATTCCATTCCAAATCGTGCGTAAAAGGCCCCTTTCCTTCTTGGTAGGACCAAAGTATTAGGTGGAAGCTAAGTGATTCAAATACACATATCTTCTAGCTTGGGGTAGAGTGAAACTGGATTCTTTACTGTTGAACTCTCTGGAGCCTTTAACATGCTAATAGGCATTGAGAACCACTGAGAGATAGACATAGCTTGCAGCATGCTGAAATTATTTGCAACTTTTTACTTAGAAGGGACGTGTGCTCTCCAAGACATGTTTGAGAAACTCGGGTATAAAAGCCAACTACTGTAATATCTAATCTTCCTGTGCTAGGCGTGTTCTATGAATTCTGTCTTTTAATCTAAGGAACAATGCTATGAATCAGGTACCTTTCCTTCCTTCTTTGTGAATGTGGAGAAATTAAGGCATTGAGAGGTTGCGTACCTGCCCAAGATGACACAGCTGGGGGGAAGGGAAGGAAGTTGGGCT
This sequence comes from Ailuropoda melanoleuca, assembly GCF_002007445.2. Taxonomy (NCBI): domain Eukaryota; kingdom Metazoa; phylum Chordata; class Mammalia; order Carnivora; family Ursidae; genus Ailuropoda; species Ailuropoda melanoleuca. Next base: position 31,560,011 of record NC_048221.1, on the reverse strand, counting down.
CTGGCGTTATAATGATCTGGATTCAAATCCTGACTCTGCAATTTGCTGGAGGGACATATTTAAGTTAATGAACCTGAGTCTCAGTTTCCTTATGTGCAAATTGGAGAGAATAAACTATGCCTTGGAGAGTTGTTGAGAAGAGAGATGATATATATGAAGTATATATATATAGTAGATGCCCCATAATTGACTATAGGTATCGTCATCATCATCTTATATTTAATGTTAGAAAAGGGAGTTTATAAGTTGTGCCTGGAAAAGAATATGCATTTTGGTTAAATGACATGAAATAGACAGTAGGCCCAGGCATGTGACTGGGTAGGTCAATGATAAAACTCTCCTAGGAAATGGAAAATCCTCCTGCTATTCTCCAGGCTGAACTCGCTCATTCTTAATCCCCAGGAGGCAACGAAGCAGCCTCCTTCTGAGTTTATAAAGGGGGAGGTGGCAGACTTGGAGGCCTCGTGTGGTGGAAACTGGCAGCTCCCATCTGTTTGGGCATCAGAATCCTCAAGGAGCTTCTTGAATCAGATTCCTAATCCCTGGGCCTGGAGATTTTGAGTCCATGGGTCTGTGGTGGCCCCTGGGAATATGTATCTTATGGACCTTCCAGCTGATTCTGATTATCAGTCTGCTTTTAAAACCACCAGACTCCATGAAAGCTTGGGAAATCTTGTGATGAGTTACCCAGCAAGGACTCAGAGGAGCCTGGTGTAATTATTTTTGGAATCCAGAGAGTTTGTGGCCTTTTCTTGCATAAGCACCCAATAGCTTCCAAATATCTTCGCATTTGAGGAACAAATTTTCCCCATGCTTTGTGGTCGGTACAGTGGCCTGGGTAGGCGATTTGTGCGGTGGTAATAGCATGAACTGGCACACCAGGTGGGCCTGGGTTTAAATCCTAGGGCTGGGGAGGGCCAAGATGCAATCCTAGAAAGCCACGAGCAATAGGTCATGATATTCTGAACAGTTAATGTCTATGCCATCACTCAGGATACAAGTGAGAAGCCAGACTGGAGAAATTAAATCCTGGATTACATTTTACTAATTGTTTTTATGACAACAGGAAATAAAAACACAAGAAATAAGAACATTTCAGTATTTTTGTGTATTAGTGTATTATATTTTTTCTTTTCTCCAATAATAGGCAGGTGAGTAGCACATTGATGTCTGGCTTTAAGTTCATTTTGGTTTTTCTATCTAGTAGAACTAAAACTCGCTGTCAGATATGTTTTTCTTAAAGTGATGATTTTGAGCCTCTTAAGTATTTTATACCAGCATTTTTTCTTAGGGGGATAAAAGGCTAACATTGGGTACTGTTATCTGCTTCTTGTCTTAACATACTCACAAATATGTTCCATTTTTGGAAATGAAATTATTTGTCAGAATATCACTATAGGGCACCTGGATGGCTCAGTTGGTTAAACATCTGATGCTTGATTTCAACTTAGGTCATGACCTCAGGGTTGTGAGATCTAGTCCTGCATCATGCTCCTCTTGAAATCTGCTTGAGATCCTCTCCCTCTGCCCCTTCCCCGCTCATGTGCACGTGTTCTCTCTCTCTCTCTCTCTCAAAGAAATAAAATGAATCTTTAAAATATCACTATAATAAAATATGTACTGAAGAAATTCCAGTGTAGCCTCTTTCTAGCTGTGTAATCAGGGGCAGTATTCTTAAATTTCCTGAGCCTGTTTTTTCATCTCTAATTAAGCGATAAAGATAGTACCCATTATAATGGGTTGCCAGGAACATTAAGTAAAGAACTCATATCAAGTACTGGTGAAAGGTTGGCTTACAGCAAAGGCTTAGTTAACAGTAGCTGTCATAGTCATCATCATGTCCCAAATCAAAGCTGATTTGATTTCTTATCTGTATGGTGGTGGACAAGCAACTGTGCCTCTTTGAGCTTCATTTTCCTCATTCACAAAAACAGGAATAATTATGTCTAGTTATTGTTGTAAACAATAAAGGAGGGACTGCTGCTTTAGAAACCTCTTGCAGCCTGCTGGACATGTCCTAAGTATGGAATAAATGCTAGCTGATGTCATTTGCAAGATGGATGGGTGTTCTTTGTATTTGGATCTCTTATGTAATTCATTGCTTTAAAAACATATGTCAAGGGGAGGCTGGGGGGTTAGTCAGTTAAGCCTCTGACTCTTGATTTCAGCTCAGGTTATGATCTCAGAGTCAGGGGATCGAGCCCCAAGTCAGGCTCCGTGCTCAAGCCGGGAGTCTGCTTGAGATTCTCTCTCTCTCTCTCTCCCCCTCTGCCCCTCCCCCACTCACGTGCTCTCTCACTCACTCTCTCTCAAATAATAACACAAAAACAAAAACACATGTCAGGAACCTCCAATATAACACTTGATAGGAATGTTTCATCATGTATTTTGTTGCCCTAAGAATATAGTGCCCTGAGGGTATGATGTCACCTTTTCCTGTTCTGAAAGAAGGCATCCTGGGATGAGGGAGAGTATAAGAGGCTGGTGCTGGGAAGCAAATCCTTTACCCAACAAGTCCATAGCCTCCCCACCTGTGGGGTTCTTCCCGGGCAAACTAAATGTCTGCTACCATCTTCCATGGGTGCAGTCTTTTCTCCGTGGCTGTTTTCTGCCACTAGGCACTGTGCTGGGTCCTAAGGATGGGTTCATAAACTAATAGATATACTCTCTGCCCTCATGGAGGTTCTAGAATAAAAGAAGGAACTGTTTTCTTGAGGTGTAAAGGCTTGAAGTGAGGGAGTATATTTGGCACAGGCTGAGACGGGAGAGCATGGCATGTTTATAGAGCTAAAGGAAAGTAAGTATGGCTGAAACATAAAAGGAGAGAGGGGATGTAGAGAGAAATGAGATTGGGAGGGGTAAATCTGGGTCCAACATGCACAGCCTCCAAAGCCATGATAAGGAGGTGTTAAGGATGTTGGAGACCCATTGAAAGGTTTTAAGCAGGAGGTGACATGATCAGATTTGGGTTTTAGAACGATTACTCTGGCTTCCCCCGGGGGGAAAAGCGTGCATGTGGAGAGGTGTGGAGGAGGGATACTTAAGTTTTCTTACATCTGATGTCACAATAGTTGCTCCATCCTTGGATGAACCCAAGGGCAGTGGAAGAGGTAGGAGAGCAGGAGAATGTAATGTCGAACATGGCCATCATTTACTGGACATCTAGATATATCAGGTATTGTCCGAAACAGAAATGTTGTGCATGATTTTTGTGATAGGCAGGTTTCTTTTTTTTAATTTTTAACTTTTTTTTAATAATTTTTATTTTGTTATATTAGTCACCATACAGTACATCCCCTGTTTTTGATGCAATGTTCCATGATTCATTAGTTGTGTATAACACCCAGTGCACCATGCAATACGTGCCCTCCTTACTACCCATCACCAGTCTATCCCAATCCCCCACCCCCCTCCCCTCTGAAGCCCTCAGTTTGTTTCCCAGACTCCCTCATGGTTCATTCCCCCTTCTGTTTACCACCCCCACCCTTCATTCTTCCCTTTCTTCTCCTACCGATCTTCCTATTTCTTATGTTCCATAAATGAGTGAAACCGTATGATAATTGTCTTTCTCTGCTGGACTAATTTCACTTAGCATAATCTCCTCCAGTCCTGTCCATGTTGTTTCTAAGACGGCTACCAGTGGTTCCCACTTCCTGTGCAGGTCCTTCCCCTTGAGCAGGGGCTGGATCTATTGACTTTCTTCTAACAACCAAAATAGAGCATGAATAATGAGATGGTACTTTCATGACTGGCTTACAAAAGACTGTGATTTCGGTCTTGCTCTCTTGCCTGCTCTGATGAAGCTGCCCATGGAGAGACTCACCTGGCGAGGAGCTAAGGGCTGCCTCCAGTGATTGACCAGTGATGACCGAAGCCCTCCGTACACCCACCCATGGGTACTGCCGCCTGCCAGCACCTCCTGAGTGAGTTAAAGCAGATTGTACCCTGCTGGGGAGGAGTGGAGCCCCATCCAGCACCGTGATATTGGCCTGTGAGAGACCCCCAAAAGAAAGGACTCTGTTAAGCTGCACCTGGCTCCCTGACCCACAGAAACTGAGATAAGCAATGTGCGTGGTTTTCAGCCACTCAGTTTTGGACTCACTTGTTATACAGCAACATAGAACTATGACACTCTTATATGATCTCACAGAAGGCAGGAGAGGACACAGTAATGAGGAGGAGTACCAAGAGTGTAAGAGTGTCAGGGAGAGCACAGATAGCCAAGGATGATAAGGAAAAAGAAAGCGCTGAACCTGACAAGGAAGAAGTGTGAGTCGGTGGGGGTGGCAGGGGGTGGAGGGTATCAAGGCCTCTGTGGGTATATGTATAGATCCTCTATGATGCAACCAAATCTAAACTCCAGTTACTGCTGCAGGTGGGAAGTATGACCTTTTGAGGATAAATAATGCAATCTGTTTTTGCTTTCTATTTCTCATTTGAATTTTGGTCTCAATCTTATGATCCTGTGCTTCTAAAAACGCTCCTAAAGGCATCTATTAATGAATTCAACATCTGGCTTTGCAGTGCTGATCCAAATTCTTTCTTCCCTTTCTCTGGATTTTGTTCCCAGTGATGCACTCCCTATGCCCTTAAAGTGCATCTTTTCTACGCATTATCTGTTGTCTTTGGAGCCGACTTGGGAACAAAATGAGCAGTCTATACACGGTGACCCCGGGTGTGTGAAGTCAGAGACGGTGTAGAATCAAGTTCAAATTCTTCCCTTGCTTGAGTTTCTTACTTAGGAAAACCTCATAGATCGCCACATAACATGCTAGGTACTTCCCCTCTCTCCAGCTTAAACAATTCTCCTTTAGCACAGAACAGGGGAAATATCAAAGAGCTTAGAGTCACAACTTAACTGCTGTGTGGCTTTGAGGAAATGACTTAACCGTTATGAGCCTCAGTTTTCTCTACTGCAAAATGTGGGCTGTTTTGAGGAGGACGAAAGGAGTTGATGCGTCCTAGGTGCTGAGCAAGGTCTTGGCACAAACACTTTTCCGAAGCCCTTGTTGATGTGAGAAGCAGCTCGCCTTCTCAAGCTTTCCTACCTGGATGGCAAACCCCAAACCACTCTAGAGGCTGCCAGGCCAGCTGCCTCAGACATGTTATAAACAGCCTGGGGAGCAATTTGCTTTCAAAGAGAAACAGGCAGAGGGAATAAAAACAAGACAGCCAGCAGCGGGCCCAGCCCTGAGCCAGGGCAATTTGGCACTTGGCAGCGGCAAGGCAAGAGGTGCACCGCCCAGACAGTGTGCCTCTGCACGACCTCACAAGCTCAGGGCCGTCTTGAAACTCCACACTCCAGGGGAAGATCTGTCGGGGTTGCCCCGTGGCACCTGTACCAGTCTATTCTAAACTCAGGGCTGCCTGAAATCACCTTGCTCTGGTTTTTTTTTTTTTTTTTTTTCATGCCACCACCGAAGCCCGCAGCTCCTCCTGTCAATAGCGTCTGTTTTCTTTCTTGAATTCTCTCTCTGGTGGGGGTGGTCTGTCAGCCCCTAAGCATCTGTGGCCAGCCCTGCGTCCCACCAAAACTTAGGAAACAACTAGGTGCTGGCTGTGGGCACAGGGGTTACAGTATGGAAGTCTTCTCTATGATACCTGTTTCTGGGTTTTCTTTCTGAAAGACAGCTTTGGGGCTCCTGGAACACAGATCCTGGCCTCCTACCTTGCTGATGATGTGGCTGGCTGTGTTTCACTGTTGACCTCTCAGGTAACTGATCACCTTCTTGGAAAGACCCACTCTGATAATTCTCTCTAAGCAGACTCCATCCCTTGAAGAGTTACTTACTTTCTCCATAACCCGTCTATTGTCTTCTAGCACTTTCTGACATTATTCTGTTTACCTGTATTTGTATCAGTAAGCTGTCCTTGTTCCCCACCAGAACACAGCTCAGTGTGGCAGAAACTTCATCCGGCCTCCTTACCGCTACATCTTTATCCGGCCTGTGATGAAGGGATGATTATCATTCTCCCCATCTTACAGATGAGAAAACTGAGGCTCAAATAAATCAGATAGGTTTCTGAATGTCATAGAACTAGTTAGTGGTAGAACAAGAATTAAAACCAGTGAATTGTCTTATATAGTGGTCACAAGCCACTTGTGGCTGTTGAACACTTGAACTGTGGCAAGTTCAAACTGAAATACGCTATAAGTGTAAAATACACACTGGATTTTGAAGACTTAGTATAAAAATATTAAAATGTTGCATTAATAACTTCTGTATTGCTTATATGATGAAATTATAAGTTTTTGATATATTAGGTTAAATAAAATAGAATATTACAATGAATTTCACCTGTTTCTTTTAAAAATGTGGCTACCAGAAGATTTAAAATTATATATGTGGCTCAAGTTATATTTCTACTGGACTGCGCTGGTTTATTCTTTTAATCATTTCACATAGTAACGCCTGGAATGTTAGTAGCCCTGACATAATGTCAACATTTAGTGCCAATAATAACAGCAAAATTCAGACAGTTATCCAGTTTAGAAACCCCTCTTCTGCTTTCTACAGTTCATATGTTAAAAAAGAAATTGCCCTTTAGTTTACCCACATACATTAGGTGTTTATTCTGTGCACACCACTGGGCAAGGTGCTTCTTGATGCTGTTAGAACTATCAGAACCTGCATTCATCAGGAAGTTACAGACACCCAGCCTGAATTACCAAAGGAATAAAAGAGGGTGATTAGTTGGAAGAATTGTGGGTTACTCACATATCTGAAAGAAGAGCTGCATGAACAATGACTGAGATCCGACTCAAAATGATTGGCTCCATTTCCTCTATCAGTTTCCCCCCGTGGCCAGGGGCAGATCTGACGGCATCTTCCAGGCTCATTTCTTCCCAGTTTCATCATCACCCAAGTCAAAGGGATGCCTCCACGTCAATCCCAAACAGGACTCTTACTGGCTTAAGTTGATCATTCGTGGATTTCTCTGGCCAATCCCACAGCAGCGGCATGATGATTGGCCCAGCCAGGTCACATGCTCATCATTTAAACAGGTGGGTGGGTTAAACTGATTGGCAACCTTTGTTAGAACCAAAAGCTATGGAAAGACTATTTCCCAAATTAAAGGAGATTCTTTTTTGATGAAGGGAGTTGTGCTAGGCAGACAAAATGATGAGTTCGTAGTGTCTTTCTGGATGCCATTGTCTTCTCTATGGGAATGAATTTGAGAAATTATAAACATTTCTGTAAAAGTAAAGATGACACTGGTACTGAATATCAAAGATACTAGAGAAATTTAATAGGAAAGTATAAAGAAAATAGAAGTCTTTTGTGGGGGGTATAAAGGAAATATGTAAGGAGACTCAAAACATGAATGTCCCTTTAAGAGTGCCTACCTTCATCCATTATGACTATCTGTGTTCAAGAAGGCAACCTTGAATGCAGAGATACTGGAGCAATGAATGTACTTGACTTGTCACTGTTGGACCACAGCTGCTCGTTTGTGGAGTACTAACAGTGCAGAAAATAGAATTAAAAACATTTCTGGTCTGCTAGATGAACAATCTCATCTAGGTAATATTTTCTGTTGAACCATGTACTCCTGCAAAATCCCTTTAGAGAAACTAAATACTCTCCCACTTATCGTCAAAATGTCTCCTTTTTTCTTAAAAAAGAGCCTTGGTTCCTCCAAATACAAAAATACGCTTCGTCTTCACTTAGGGTTCAGCACCCCCCTTTTCGGCTTAATGTTATAAAGCTGTAAGCTCATTGTCATCTCACCACCACCTCCAATATCCAAGAGCGTACCCTTCCTTTGTCACCTACTCATGAGAGTCACGTTTGGACACATTTTATTAAAATTGAGAGAACTGGGCTTCAGGACCTGAAACATAATTAGAGTTTAATATTGCAGATACTAAAGAGATCTTGGAGTAAGTTATAGGGCAACCCATCCATGCCCAGGGAACCCACTGGATATCTTGAAATACTTACGTATCTGTATCTATATTAGCTTCATAGGGAGACAGTTTTAAAAGTACAAGCTCATATTCATTGTTCATTCTTTTCTTTACTTTTGGAAAGATGTAGTAGGAGTTTATTCTTGTTTTTTTCCCTGACGACTCAGTTTCCCAAAGACAAAGAGATGAAATTCTAACTTTTCAGCTCAGATGCTGGGGTCTTGTCTAAACTATAGGGGCAGAAAGAGCTGCTCTTTGCTATGCATGCCTGAAGCATTATGAAAATAAGAGTCAGGTTTCTTGGCTGGGAAGACCTCGTTTGGGGGAAAAGAGCTGGGGAGAGACGTTGTCTTAGGAGGTAACTCAGGCCCGCCGTACATTGAGCATAATCATCCTATTCTTAGGACACGTATGAGCTTCTGTTTCCACTACCACACCTTCGTTGTGCCTCATGGAGGCCAAAGATAGGTGGGCAGAAGAGACAGCCTTTATAGAAATTCGTGTGAAGAAGCTTCTTTGAGAGGTGTAGTTTCGTCAGATAAAACTTGGGGGTTTTGTCTGTACCAGTCCTCATTACACAGTCTTTCTAATTTGGGGCAAATTGGTGCTTTACACAAATCATTAAAAATTAGTTCTCTAATGTAGGTAGCCTCTTTGGAATGAAGATCAGTAGAGACATTTTTAAAGGTGGGGAATGGGGGACGGGGGGCATGTTTTCCTTCCTGAAAGCTTTCATGTTTAATTAAATCTGTAAATTAAACATTTTTTACCCTTCTCATTTTAAATCCCAGCCAACTAGTGTCTTGCCTTCCTGGCACAAGAAGCGAAGTTACATGTCTAGCTTTGCAGGTAATGGTGACTCATTGTTGTAACCGAATGGGAGGGGAGACAACACACACAAAAAAGCTCTCCTTCTTACTGCAGAACACAGATTTTCATTTCTGGAGCAGTCAGTAATTTCTAGTTAAACACTGCCAGTTTTATCTTAAAGGGACCATTACCTGGTTATGCTTTTGTTCATTTATGATTTTTATATCTGAGGTTCTTTCAGAGCCCAGAAAAGGAATGGCACTGGTCACCCATACAATTAGCTGAGTACCCCTTTCTAATGATTTGTCTGTGTAAAATGATGGTGATGACCTCAGTGGCCATGAGATTTAAATACCCAATTCACATTATTTCTTGAACTTGTCATGTTTAATTTCAGGCACTGGAAGCAACTAGAGCTTTTAGCAATTAAATACCCAGTTCTATTCTCTTTTCTAATTCAGGCATTTTTTTTTTTCTACTCTGTGAAATAGAAGAGAAGTTTTCTTCTCCTAAGATGTGCCCCACAACTTTGCCTTAATACTTTGGGTATCTGGAAAACAGCTTGCATATCTTTATCTGGAACTGAAAGAAGAAATAATTTGCTATTAAATAATGAAGACTTTTCTTCCAGTAATCAAACACTGAGTTAAGTGAATCCCAGTTACCAGTAACTTCCTGGGTGTAGGCCAGGCTGTTCAGGATTCACAGTCCCCTAGCATGTTCCCAACTCATGGATTTGTACGTACTGTTCCCTCTCCTGACAACTCCCTCCTCGCTCCCACTTCTCTGGATCTCTCCTACTCATCATTTCTGAGTTTACTATCACTTTCTCGATACTGCCTGGCTAATTTTGGTCTCCATGGCATCCCATTCTTTCTCGTGAAAAGTTATAATTCATTAATCAGGTAAGTATTTGTAGTCTTCCTTCGGACATCACTATTAGGTAGGGGTAGCAACAGGGCCTAGCACTGGGTCTGATACATATTTTGTTGACGGAGCCAGTCATTCGCTCATGTCCATTTAATTCTAGGGCAGAGGGTCTCAAGCTTAGAAATAACTAGGAAATGGGTCCAGACTAGAGCCCAGATACAGTTTAGAGGTCAAATTGTCCATCACCTGTCTTACAGTCTAATCTTGTGATTATTCAAAACTTCTAACCCTTAACCCAGGCTTTGATAATCTCTGTCACGAGTATCATCTCTGTTGAATATTGCTTCTAATGGGTTCTAAAAACTGTCAGTATGTATCGGTGCCTATGGAAGCCATTCTTAAAGATAGTCCCCCCAAATCCTCTTTTCCTTTTATTTACTCCCTTTCATATTTGCCCCCCTTCCAAGGATAGTAGCATATGATTTTGAAGGCTAAGTCATAAAAGACATTGCAGCTCTTGCCTTTGTCTCTTGGATAAGTTGCTTTGGACAAATCCAGCCACAGTGCTAGAGGACACGCAAGCAGCCCTGTGAAAAGACACGTGTGGAAAGGAACCAAGGCTTCTACCAGCACAGTCTTGTAGCTGTGTGGACGAGCCACCTGGAAAGTGGATCTTCCAGCCCCAGAGCTACTTAAGAACACTAAGCTTATGGTTTCATTGGCCCAGACAGAAGCTGAAGTACAATGAAGGTGTAAGGCCTTCCGCAAAACACAGGAAGGCAAGAAAGTTATTTTCACTCATAAAATATTGGTTGGAAAAAACCATACTTTGCATTGCAACTAGAGTAATACAATAAAATTTTTTATTCCCTCTCTATCCAATTAAAATCAGCTTCTTGGATTAATTGCCAGTTTTAGAAACCTCAACCCAATCAGCAGGTGTGTCTCTGTATTTTCACAATTATTTTCTAACGCTCAGAGTGCTTCAATCAAAGGTGGCCACACAAATCCTTCTTCACTTGGCAAATAAGCTCTAAAATTTGNTGAGAAACAAACTGAGGACTTCAGAGGGGAGGGGGGTGGGGGAAATGGGATAGTCTGGTGATGGGTAGTAAGGAGGGCACGTATTGCATGGTGCACTGGGTGTTATACGTAACTAATGAAGCATTGAACTTTACATCGCAATCCGGGGATGTACTGTATGGTGATTAACATAATATAATAAAAAAATCATTAAAATAAATAAAAAATAAAAATAAAAATAAATAAAATTTGTCTTCGAGATCCATTGCCACTTTTCCAAACTTCACCCACCTGTCGTGCAGTCCAGACATGGCTACGGGCAGAGGAATAAACTTTACCTTCATGGAAGATGACACAAAGAAACTTATTTCATTAAAAATGGTGGAAGGTGGGTCATATCTCCTCTGGGCATGAAAACTACAAGGTGTAGTGTGTTGTGGCCTCCCACCCTGTACATTTTGTCCCATTTTGCATCACTAAGCATTTTCATCCTTTTCATTTCTACTCTTACCAAGTGGTTGTCCTTTCTTGTCATTAAGGCTGACCCCAGAAGGGAATATCTGTTTCTTCATTAAGGATGCTGGTGCCACCCTGGTCTCTTTTAGAACCCACATTAAATTCCAAGCTTCAGGGTCAAGAAGTCATTTGATTTGAATTTTTAATAGTTGTATCTTTATTTTCTTATAAAAATAATTCATGCTCCTAGTACAGATAAATGCCAAAAGATACAGAAATATATAAAGCAGAAAAAAAGTCATCATGTCCCCATGGTTAACAGTATTTGGTCCATATTTTTCAGAGCTTTATTTTTTCTCCTTTTGTGAGTAAGTATATATGTATAAAGAAAATTTTTTATATAAATGGGATAGTTTAATAGATAGTATCATATAACTTCTAAAAATCAGAATAATATATTATAGACATATTTAGATTATAGAGATAATTACGTATGCTGAATTACTTAGGTGCCAGACTTCGTGCTAACCACTTTATACAAATTATCTCACACAATTCTCAGAACAGCACCACGGGATAAGTGCTATTAATGTTCCCATTTCCAGATGGGGAAATTGAGTCTTAGAGATTATAGGTGACTTGTCTGAGGCCACACAGTAAGCAGGAGGTGAGTCTGGATTTAGTCTTCAGAGCTGGGCTTTAGAGTCTAAGCTCTTAGCTACTCTCCATGTCAGTGTTTACAAATTCTTTCTCTCTTTGTCATGGTGCATGGTACAAATTCCCTTGAAATTTGTTGCTTCCCTGTGCTGAAAATCTTCACTTGTTTCTCTTTCCCCTCATGTGTGCCCCCTGCACTTTACCACACTCTTGGACCACCTTTCTAAGCTTGTTAGATACCTGCTTTATTTGCAGACTCTGAATAGCCTTTCCCTGCTCTCAAGATATATTTTGATCCTGATAAACTTGTTCTCTGTTGCTTTTGACAATGATGGAGGTGAAGAAGATGGGGCCTAAATATAATTTGGGGGTCCTAATCGTGATATCTAGGAGTTCTATTATCTTAGTAATAGACATATTTAAAGGATAATGTTCCCTTTTTTCTCCTTCCTACTCTCATTTTGATTCTGCTCATTCCTAACTGGGTTCATGGTCTCTTCCTGAACTTTCACTAACAATGCCTTGGGTGTGTCCACGCAGCTCTTAAATCCTTCCCCCAAGAAAGGGAAAGAAGAAAAGCATCATTATATGTGGGCTGAGGGTGGGGGGATAGCGGGGGGAATTGGGGGCACAAAGAGGTGAACCAACTGGGCTTTCCAGACAGGGAAGTCAGAGGAATGCCCTGTTGCTCTCCTAAATCTGTACCATGTCACAGTCTGAGGGCACTCTCAGCTTCCAGCCAGTCATTAGCCCCTGAGAGCACGCTGTCTGAGAATGAAACCTAACTCCTCAGAGAGGAGGCGGGGTTTTGGGCCTCCTTGTTGGCTGGAGTAGAGTGCAGCTTTCCTTCTGTGGAAAGCAACAGACCATCACAGCAGCATCAAGACTTTGGAAATGGTGGCTTCATAACTGGCTTGGTGGCAGAGAGCCCCGGGCTCTTCACATGGTATCCTCTGTTTCTCTGTAAGTAGCAGTTGGACTGTAGCCTCTGAACCATCACATCTCAGATGAATTCCATTTCTGGGACTTACCGAACGGTCTCCTTAAAGTAGCATTCATCATGCAGCACGCGGAGTTGACTGTCTTTTCATGGCAGCTGTTAAGACGATGGTGTTCATCGGGAGGAGATATTAGAGGGGCAGCTAGGAGGTGTGACATTGAATGTGTGGTGCTCTTGACCAGTAGTGGCTGCCTAGAATAATGTTTATGGAAGGATTCTGTGCTCCTTTCCAGGCTCAAAGGGAAAGAACACCGTGATTGACTAGTTATGTCTGCAGTGGGCATCAGACCGATCATGGTAGCGTGTGTGTCATGCATCTGTCAGAACAGGTTGTAGGGGCGCCTGGGTGGCACAGTGGTTAAGCGTCTGCCTTCGGCTCAGGGCGTGATCCCGGTGTTATGGGATCGAGCCCCACATCAGGCTCCTCTGCTATGAGCCTGCTTCTTCCTCTCCCTCTCTCCCTGCCTGTCTTTATCTCTGTCGAATAAATAAATAAAATCTTTAAAAAAAAAAAAAAAAGAAGAAGAAGAACAGGTTGTAGAGTAATCTAAGATTGGGGTGCAGGCTCAGCTCTGTCATTTTTTAGCTAGAAGCTAAACCTTGTGCAACTGACAATTTGCAGAGCCTCAGTGCTCCCATATATGCAATGAGGATTTTACCTCTTGGTTTTTTGAGGGGAGAGTAAAGTTCTTATTGAGGTATCTGGAACATTAAAGCGTCTCCATAAATGGAAACTATCCAGACATATCACTGAGAGTTGTGGCACCATGGCAAGCAAAAAGTAGTAACTAGGGGCAAGGAAAAAGTATGTGAGGTGATCCTGTTGCACCATTTAAATCACTATTAATCATTTAATAGTGATTTTGAAGATGTTTTTCTGTCCGCCTTTTCTTTTGCTGCTGACTGGTTTTATAGAGATGACTGTTCTTTGAGTTTTCAGATGTGTCCTGCCATTAATGGAAATTGGGGCTAGAATCCAGACTCCTACCAATTTTCTTCATTATAAACCCTGATATGCAATAACATGGCTCTCATATCCTAGGGATCACAATGTGATGTTCTATTTAGCTTTATTTATTTATTTATTTTTTAGAAAGAGAGTGGACACATGTGGAAACTGGGGGTGGGGGCGGTGAGGCACAGAAAGAGAGAGAGAATCGTAAGCAGACTTCATGCTTAGCACGGAGCCTGATATGGGGCTCCATCTCATGACCCTGAGATCATGACCTGAGTCAGAACCAAGAGTCAGACGCTTAACCGACTGAGCCACCCAGGTGCCCCTTCTAATTTAGCTTTTTTATTTGTGTGCCCTTGGGCAATTATTTGATGGCTCTGTGACTCAGTTTCTCATTATTAAATAGGCATAAAACTTACAGGGTCATCATGAGGCTCCATTTCGTTTCTGTGAAAGAGTTATAGAGGCCCTATTATTTTAAGGTTTTATTAATATATCACGATTATTTTCTTTATGTATATAGCTTCTGATTTTAGTTGGCTAAAGGAACAATTGAAAACAGATGTCAGAATAGATAACCTGAAAATACCAATAATGGTAGAAATTACTATTTTCTGAAGTCCACTCAGTACAAGGAAGTAGATTAGTTCCCACCCCCTCTCAGGGTAGGGTTGTCAGATAAAATATAGAATGCCCAGTTAAATTTTAATTTTAATTGCAGGTCAACAGTATTTTCTTAGTATAAGCATATGCTGTATATTGCATGGGACATACTTATAATAAAAAATTATTTGTCATTTATCTGACAAACTTCCCTGGGCATCATTTTTTTAAAAACTAAACAATAACTCTAATCAAGGTTTGTTGAGAATATTGAGTTAATCATTATAAACCACTTACAAGAATGGTAGAGCAAAGCTCACACAGTCAACACTCACTAAATGTTAGCAATTAGAGAGACAATGCAGTGTAAATGTTTCCAGGGTAGGCTCTGGATCCAGACTTTCCTTGCCATATCCCAGCAAGGCCACTTATTAGCTGGATGACCATCGGTAAGAAATTTTATCCCTGCATGCCTTAGTTTGCTCATCCATAAGGTGAGAGTGACAGCATTTTCCTCACAGAACTGCTATGAGCATCCCTTAGTTCATGCATGTAAAGGTTTTAGAATGGCACCCAAGGCAGAGAAAGTGATCAAAAAATGACAGCTATTACGATGTCATTATAATTGCGTACTCATCTATCAGCCTATTTGACCCTAATACTTGCGTGTGACTACTTACTGTAAATCCATACGTGTACCTGCTATCTAGCAGAAAGGTTCCAGGCCGCTAGGCAGGTAGCAGGTGTTTGTTTATTCATCCCCGTTGCCTACAGGATGCATCTAAGACCAAAGAAGGCACTAACTTGCCTAAGGTCACACAGCCAGCGCTGAGGTTCAAAACCCTGACTGCCTGATGCTAAAACTGAATCTCTTTCTACTCAAGCGGCTGACATCTGTGATCCACAGAGTGGGGAAGATGGCTAGGAATTATAACAGCACCATCTGTTAGAGGCATGAGTACTCTGTAAATTCTAGAGAGCATTATCTGAATATTATAATAGTGTTATCATTTTGTGTTTATAAAAGAAATCTTGATCATCTAAAGCATACTATCTCCTGTGTTCTTCAGAGCCTCTGAGATGGGCAGAGCAGGTAAGCTTGCTGCTCAAGGCAGAGCAGTCTGAACCTGGGAAGGGGATGTGACTTGCTCAGAATCACTCAGCAGGATAAAAATAGTGGGTATGACCAGGATCCGCAGTTTCGAAGCCCATGTTTGTTTTCTGACCTGTGGCACTTCCCTCATTACAAACACATTCCTCTGTTAGAGCTTCCAATGTGGTCTGCTTTGGTTTTTATTAAATTAAGCGTGGCGTCCACATCCAAAGACAACTCTAGTGTTCTGTCTTATAAAAATTGTCCCTCCGTTAGATTTTTCTTTCCAGTTTATCTTTAAGATAATGAAAACAAATAATTCGCAAATCCAGAGGAGAGATTAGCAAAACAAACTTTGCTGTTAGTTTTGAGCTATAAGCAGAACAAGCAAGCACCGTAATGACTAGCAAGTTGTCCTATGGCCTGCATCATCGGATCATGCTAATTAGAAAGCAAAGGCTACCTCACCTCAGATTTTCTTTAGGAATCGCAGATATAATTCCGCCCATGTCATTACAGCATATTCAATTTTTCAATAACGCTCCGAATGGTTGTTTGGCAGTCAAATGCATTCTGTACATCTCTTTTTGGGTTCCTGAAACTCTGGTCCATATTCCTTGTCTCTAGACCACCACCATCAATATATAATATGCTCACTCTTGAATTTCTCTCCAAAAAAAAAAAGCAAGATGTTTATGGAAAATGCTGGGTTTGGAGGCTTTAAAAGGAAAGTGCTTTGAAAGACCAGGCAGGAGTCCAAGCTGACCTAAGGCCAAAGTCTCTATCAAAGCTGATGGTGTCCAGCCCAGCACTATAGAACTGAGCATGGAAGGAATTGCCAACCCATGGATATCATGGGATAGCCCCTTGCCCTCTGAAATACCTTCCAGGGGGCAGAAGGGTGACAGGGGAGGGGGTGGGGGCAGCAGAATTTCTTCTGTCCTCTCTCAAAAAGACGTGGGTGCTAACCAGAGGCACCAAATTTTGTAACAGGTTCAGGAAGGAAAAAAAGTATTAAAATTTGTAGATTAAGATCCCCTCTCATTAAAAAAACACACAAAACTATGCAGAGAGCTTGAAAGAGAAAGAAAGACTGGAAGGAAGTATACACACATGTAAATGTGGCTATTTCTGGATGGTTGTTCAAAATGATTTCATTTACAAGTAACAGAACCTCAGCCAAAACTAGTTGAAGTGAAAAAATGTATGGAAGAAACAGACCGGCATGAGCCAGTCTTTTTGACCATAACTTTTTGGCCAGCAAATAGATGTTATAGTTTCAGGCACCACCGGATCTAGGCCCTCACACTGTTGTTGGAGAGCTTGCATTTCCCACCTTTTTTTCTATTCATCCAGAAAGCTAGAATCTGCTTTCTTCTCTATTCTTCACCATCAGAATCGTCAAACATATTGATCCTATGTGCTATGGGTCCCAGAAGAAAAGAGCGTCTTTCAGTAGCTCCAGCAGAAGTCTGGGGAGAGTCTGCCCTGTCCACTGGCCCACGCCTGTAGCAAGGTCAACTCCGTGCAAACCACATGGATTAAGCAGGATTACTGTATGGTCAGGAGAGCTGATTCCCCTCAAATCGTATGTCCTCTACTCTGTGATTTTCATCTGCTATTTTTTTTCTAAATAGTTTTTAATGAACCTGTATTATTTTATGGTAGGATTTAAGTTTTAAAATTTATTTTGAAATGTGCCTGTGATACAGATGAAAAGAATCTAAGAGATTCTAAGCATTTAGGAGACCTTGCACTTCTAATATCCCTAGCTGCCTTGGAAGTAAATAGAACGGGTAAATAGGCATTTTGTCCATGAGACCCTTGCTACCCTTGCCACAGTTAGGGAACCCTAGCCTAACAATAGAAATAGCATCATTCTGTCTCTGTGTATTTACTAATTTAATCCTCACAAAATCCATCTAAGGTAGGTACTATTAATATCCACCTGTCACAGATTAGGAAATCGAGGCACAACAGAGGTGAAGCAACCTGGCCAAGGTTAAGTGTAATGTAAGAGGTGATCTTCACACCCAACAGACTATCTGTCTAGGGCTCTGCTAAAAACAAGATTTTTAGAGAAGGACCCAGATGCAGAGGGAACAGTGGGAGCACAAGCTGAAGGTAGTGAGGGTGGGAGAGAACCCTTCCGTGAGAAGATAACTCAGTACCTAACCCTCAGAGTTGCTGTTATTTTGCAGAATAGGGGACATTGTTTGAGCTCTTCATGAGCTGTTTTCCTGTCCTTCTCACTTCCCTGCATCTCTTGACAATAGTTCTCTGTTGCCTTTTCCTCAGCTAAAAAAGCCTGACTCATGAGTGTGACAAGGGAGCCATAAAGTCCTACCTGTATCTGGTTAGCCCAGTTAACTATCATCAAGCCAGAGAAAGGCAGTGAGCTTATTAATTTCTCCTCCCCGTACTCTCCTGAAGTTCTCTGTTTGAATGTCCCTTTTGACCCTGATCTCATTCTGCATGGTATGACCAGGAATAGTCAGTGTTTCTTTCTTTGACAGGATAGCCCCTTGAGGGCAGGGCCCATGCTTTACCCACTTCTGTAGGAGTGCCCTGCTCTGTCTGCATACATCCGGTGCCCAGGAACCAGCTGTGAAATAAAATTGAGGTTTGTTCAGGATCCTGCAGGGTGACAGGGCCCTCTGTTGTGATGTCCCTGTCCCCACAGGCCAGGATCTGGCCTCTTCTTTTCCCTCATCTCCTGACCCTGGCTTTGCCAGAGAGACCCTTCTCTTGCCTTACAAGGCTAAGTGCATTCCTGAGACAGATACCCCAATATCATCCTCGGGGACAATCTGAGGAAGTCTTATGGCTGTGCCACTGGAGATCCTTCCTGTAGTCAGTGAATGGCAGTCCAGAAGGGGACCACACTTGGGTATGTCTCAAGGGGCTGAATTGAAGCCATTGGTGAGATCAGATGGTATAGACCCAGCAGACATCCTTCCAGCAAGAAGTGGATCCTAGCAACATTGTGCCCTCTTTCTGTGCATGATTGCTTTCTGGGACTGGGACATGAGATCTTTGAAGAGCAGGTCAGCATTCAACTTTTAGGGGCTGGTCTTAATCTGTGAGCCCATTTGAGGTCTTGGTGGGAGATGCTGAAGAATGAGATGAGACCATGAGGATGGCTGCCTGGAGATAGAATTTGATGAATTTCCTTAGATTTCTCAGAAATCTAGAACGTGGGAACATTTGGTACTCAGCGAATGTTCTCTGATGCTTTGGGTTGGTTTTTTTTTTTTTTTCCCTTAAGAACAATGAAATGGTTGGAAAAACACACCAAATTTGCACCCAGCATGTTCCAGCTGTAGCCTTCCTTGTCAACCTTACTGTTACACTCTACCCTTCATTCAGGGTGATCCAGGCTCCTGTCCTTAAATACTCCAATCATATTCCCATCTCAGGGCCTTTGAACTTGCTGCTCTGTCCTCCTGAAGTCCCCTCTTTCTCTTCTGCTGAAGCAAGGAGATGTCAGGTCATATTTTACCTCCTCAAAGATGCCATTCCGGATCACTCAGCCTTAAGTAATTTCCCCCCAGCTACTCTCTCTCCCATTATCCTTTTAAATGACTTCATAACCTTTACTACCACCTATGAACATTTTCTCTCTTGGTTTACTGATATTATATTGTCTGACTTTGCTAGAATGTAAAACATTCCATAGAAGTGGGGTCCTCATAGCTCTATGTCTTTGTACCTCCATATGACAACCTCTAGCTTGTTATGGATGTAGCCTGTGTCACCACACATAGGACACTGTTAATATGGCATTCTCTGTGCCCTTGGCTGTGGGAAAGAGAACTTTTCTCTTTCACACACAGCCTGAGTTAAAACGTGATTCTAAGTTTGGATCCTTAGAAGACTTTTTGATGTAACATCCCATAAGTTATGATTTTTCAAGGCTCTTTCTGCTGAGCCTTGAGATTTATATGTTTGATATTTGGTGGCATTTACAGGAATTCCCTTTGGGGTTTTACAAACTATAGCATAGCATTGACTCCTTGTGTTCGGCTAGAGGATAGCTTCTGGGAACTCAATGAACTGCTTGAATTCCAAATTTTGGAATTTTGTTTTCCAAATTTTGGTCCTCAAGTACTACTTCCACCAGGAATGAATGGGTGCCCTGTGTGAAAAAGGAAAATGTAAAGAGGGACACCGGTGCAGCGGGCATTCTCCCACCCATCTGCCCTTGGCACTCATAGTTCCCGTGCATGACAACCAGTAGTCTCTTGGGAGCACCTGCTAGTCTTTGCCTGCCATCATTCTCTAGATACCATACAGAGCAGGCCAGAAGTGCAAGGGAGCTAGTGGCCCCCAAAGCAGCCCTCAGTGCATGACTAATGAGAGCTGGTGCATAAAATCTAGCTTCCTCACTCCTGAGACAGGTCACCTCTGTGGTGGGCCCCTCCCATGGGTCCCCCGCAAGGCTGAGTTTCAGTTGCCTCCAAACGTAAATTTCTCATGAATGCCCCCTGGACTGGCCTCCTTCCCTTTCCAATCTCTCTTCCTTTCCCCTGTTCTGGTGCTTTTTATAAATTCACCTCCCAAATAAACCTTCTTGCACTTAAATTCTTATCTCAGGGTCTGCTTCTGGCACAATCTAACCCAAGACAGCATGCTATGTCTAAACATGGCCAAATAAACTTAGGAACTGAGAAAATGAACAAGATTTTTTTCCCCCTGCAGGACTTCCCAGCCTCACTAATGTGCTCATTTGCATCGTGAATTTTCAAGACAAGTTTTGATGCACCATTTCCTTTATTTGGCCATGGAAACTGAGGCAGCAGTGCCCCTTACAGGAGAAAGCAAGCCTTAGAACAACACCCTCTAGGACACTTATCCCATTCTTCCACCTGACTCACCAGGGTGGGAGAAGCTAGGTGGCCAAGACCAAATTTTTGTTTGGGGACAGTTCCATGGGCTTAAAGCTTCATGCTGTTGGAAAAGCCGTGTAAATGCACTCCCTCCTCAGCCATCCACTTACTCTTTTGGCAAAAATGGTGTGGACACATTCAAGCTTCTGTTCTAAAAGGAACAGAGAATGAAATGGCTTTCAAAACCCGCTGCTTCTCAAGGTTAGTCACCCAAAGTCCTGCAATTTAACTTAGCAATTCCGTGCATCTTTCATACTTCCCTTTTGTCATGCTGAAAGCCACAGGTTTAGAAATGAGCTAATGGGAACCGACCATATTGCTGGCTGAAGAATTGAGAATGACTTGTCACTAGTGAGTCACTTATTTGTATTGTCGGGTGAAATACAGATGCGAGGGCACCTTGGAGCCTCAGTCTAGCAAGGGAGATGGATAATGAACTCATAGTTACAAAAAGAACTAATCCCTGTAAGTTTTCCCTCAATGAAAATGTGCACATGAATGAAGAGAATGTATAATGAAGAAAGTGTGTAATGGAGTACCAGGAAGGCTTCCTGCAGCAAGTGGCATTTAGGGGGAAGCATAAAGGGTGAAGAGGAGGGATAAGTGTTAGTGTTGGTGCTAAGGCTGGGAATGAGAAGTAGCCCAGTGTTAGGGACTAATGGTGGGGGTTGGGGGGAACCAGGTCTCCAACAGCCAGAGGAGGAGGGTGGGAACTGAATCTGGCAGAGTGGACACAGGCCAGATCAAGTTCATATTGATTCACCTTGTGAGCTTAAGCAGGAAACATTCCCTAGCCTCTACGTCCTCATCTGCAATGTAGGAATACTAATAGCACCAGCCACATGGGGTTCTAGGAGCAAGTGAAATTAACACATGCAACCTTCACAAAGTGCCTGTCACATCGTAGGTGGTGAATAACTGTTATGACTTTATTATTTATGTATTATTGATGCTAATTTTGTTGGTTAGTGGGAGAACCAGGATTCAAATCCAGGTTTTTCTTACTAGAGCCTTCTCTGTTAACTTCCTTGATAGATTTCCTGGTTGGATTTTATATAGCATTTCTCAAAGAGGATTCTGTCGATCATTAGGTGACATTGCATATCAAGTTTTTGAAAATATTTAGGAATTATAGATATAGGAAAATGATCAAAAGATTTTTAGTAAAGAAATGCATTCTGCAAAAATTTAGATGCCATTATCCCACTTTTATTGTTTTAAGATTGAGAAGACTAGATTTTTAAAAAACAGAAATGGGAAAAACATTATTGCTAGATAATGGAATTCTGCATGATTTCTTAAATAAATTTATTTAAAAATACCTTTTATAGCTTTTCCCCCCAAATGTAATGAACTTGGTAAAGTTCCAGATTTTCTTCCTGGCCTAAAACTTAGGAATTACTCACTTCCTTATTTACGAAAAAAAAAAAATTATGTGTGCAGGACCCACCTCCTACCAGGAATTGACTTAAAGGACTATTAATCAAGTTTGAAAAAGAGTTAAAACCAGTTGAATCTGCATCCGGGTCCACTTCAAAGAGGAAAGGGGTGCTTTCCTGCTCTCAAGCGGAAGTCAGTGTGAAAGGGAAGGAGTGGTCCATTTCCAGTCCCAGTAGGCTAGCCAGGGCTGAGAGCATGGGGTTAAATGACTGGCACAAAAAAAGAGTAGTTGGGTCAGCTTCCTTGCCTTTCTCAGTGGTTTAGCTCAAATGCTGAAGGCATTTTCCAGAGTGCAGTGGACCCAGGACTGGGCTTGGATAACACCTTGGAACTATTGATGCAATCTTATAGGCACCTTGGTTTTTGCTCCAGAGAGAAAACATGAGCAGCAACACCCGGATTCCCCCTTTGCAAGGTGTTAGCCACAAACACACCACCAGCCTTCTCTGGGGTAGACCCCACAAAAGCATTCCTCGGGCTTTTCAAAGAGCACAATAGCACATGATTCCTTCAAGATTCGAAGTTCATCCTCAAGCATTCATCCATCCTTCTATATACATACATCATCGGATCAAAATGCGCCCCAGACTTACTAACTCTGATAGCTGAAAAGATGTTTGGCAAAGAGACGTCAGCAGGATTGAGTCAGAACGTTGGTGTAGCACACACAGCTCCAGCTAAAAGAAAATTGTTTAATCTTAGACTGCCCACCACGCCTCCCCCCACAAATAACCCCCCAAAATTAGCTTCGGTTCCCCCAAATCTTTGTCTCAACAGTTATCTTTTGTAGCATCCTAAAGAGTATGCCAATGGACTTTTATGAAGTGCCTACTAGGTGTCATATATTGCAAAACCATGCCTCAAAGAGGAGAAACTGGTAATTTTTCTAGGAAGCAGACTCTTGGCAAATATTTCTGAGGTAAATCGGGATTTATTTGAAGCCTAAGATAGAGGATGTGGGCTCCAGATGGGACTTGTGTGAGTGAAAACTCTTAAGTAAAACAGAGCTGACCTCGGAGTGTAAGGAGCACGTATTTGCAAATTATTAGACCATCTGTCATTGAGGACACTTGAATAATGACTTTCATAGGAAATGGGGGAAGTTGCGTGCCTCTTTTTGAAGATCTCAGTTCTGAGAGAATACGCTCGTGAGGCATTCATTGATTTCAGAAGGTGGACCCTCAGGGTATGTAAGAGGTGCACTAAAATCCTCAAAAACTCATGATCCCCTTCAACAACCATGATCAATCACTGCATTAAAATAATAAATAAATAGAAGAATATTTCCATGTGTTGGTGTAGAAAACATATGTACCATGGTAGCCTCAATGCCTGGAGTTCCAGGGCAGACCTACTGGCGTTCTATTTGGAAGGTTCCACATCATGTTGACAGGAGTAGGAGGCACCTACCAAGGACTTTGAAATCCAGTTATGTCCCTGGAATGCCTGAATTTAGACTCTAAAGCACAATGTTGCCTATATCCTTTCTGTGGTGTGCTCTTCCCTTCCTTCCCACCTGAATGATTCTTTGCCACCGTTCAAGATTATCGTAGGCAAACCTGAGTGCCTCTTCCTCTTTCACCCAAACCATTACCTGCCTTTCTCAATGACAGCCCATTGTCATTATGCAGCTGCTTTCCTACTAGACTGTGAGTACACTGATGTCAGGAAGCAAGTCTTAGTCATCTTTATAGCCCATGGCACCTGTCACAGTGGCCAAAACAGACTAGACCCTGAAATGGTTTGGGTGATAAGAAACAGGAAAAGGAGAGAGAGACTTCTCTGGAAACTCGATCCATTTCTCATCAGTTAATTCACAAGTTTGGGGGGGTTTGTTGTTGTAATTTTAGCAGGGGAAACCCAGAGAGGAGCAGCGAAAGATACTTAATTTTCTGGCAAAGTTTTGAAATAAAGTTTAGGGACCACCTGGCAAAGTTCTAGAAAACCAGTATGGGCAGTAGTACAGTTATATAAATGCACGTGAGATGGAAAATTACACTTTATGTGGGCTTTTTGTTATGACCAGTGTAGTGGTTAAGAGTGTGGCTTGGGGGTCAAAATACCTGGGTTTGGTCCTGTGACCTTGTACAAATCATTTAAGGTCTCTGAATTTCAGTACTGCTATTTATAAAATGGGTATAATATAATTATCTCATGGGATCACTGTTTAAGTTAAAAATTAATATATGTGAATTGCTTACTTCCGTAAGTAGCAAATAGCAAAAGCTTAATAAATTCTAGCCATTCTAATTATTACCCAATAGCATATGTTTAGCATTTTGATAGTCACATAGGTTTAAACTAAAAATATTTGCTCACACTCAATCCAACAAAACTTTTACTTGGTGCCTATTGTGTTATGTGGTATTCCGTGTACAGGGGCTGTATTTAGGAAGATGAATGGTCCTATCTCTGAAGTCTTATGACTAAAACTAAAAGGGAAGACTAAAAGTTAGGAAGCAAATCATTTAAACATAGTTTTGTATGTGCTATTAGTAAAGTCATTAGCAGAGTGCTGTGGGACACATATCTGACAGATTTTTTTGTGTTAATTATGGTCAGTTGGTTGAGACTGACTGCTTTGGGGTGCTGTGTTCAGAAGGATTCTGAAGGTCCAATTTCTGTGGACAAAAGCGCTATGATTAATTAGCAGTGTCTGACACAGATGGAAGTGAATGGATCGTGGTGCAAGTACCACACATTAATCATTAGAATTTTACCTATTGAAGAAAGGATAACAGGGAAGATATTTCAGAGGAGCAGACATCTGCATTTTATGGCATTACATATTCTTGAGTTGAGCTAAGGAGTGATCTCAAAAAAACCAGACACTCCTAGGTTCACATCTGGGCTTTGCTTCCTTTGCTTTGTGCAAATTACTAAGCATTTCTAAGCCTCACTGACCGCAGAAGTGGAGTGAGGGTAATAATACATCCTTACTATGTGGACTAAATGTGAAAATATCCAGCAAAGAGGCCAGGCCTCAGTAGGTACTTAACAACTACTATTACTGTTAAAATGATTATGGACTCCCCAAACTGCCTCAGTATGAAGACATCTCAGATCTGCATTCTGCACACTCAAATGAAAGACTCAACCCCCACTTGAAAGTGAAAGAAAATAACCATTTAAGTATTTTTATCTCATTAAAACCACCACCCAATGAGGGAGACATGAAGAGAAGAGAGAATGAAATTGCCTTCTTTCTGGCACAAAGTGTAGCAACACAAATAATCCTCATTCAAAAAGATTACCTTTTCAAGTACATCTTGTCTTTTTAGCAGGGGAAGCCCGTGAGAGCAAGGATTATGTCACTTGTGGGTTCAGACATACATTGTGGTGGCTTAGTAAATGATAGAGGTAAAAATAGCCCCCCAAATAAGATGAGGATTACGTTGATTTCATTTAGGGGATAGGAGTTGTGAAACATGAAAAGTAAAATATTTAATGCTGGAGTATTCCCTATCAAGCTTATCCCTACATGTAATCATTCTTCTTAAACGTTATAGGTAATAGGACAACTCACGTGTTTGAGATATATCTACATACCTACATATATCTCTGTATCTATATAGAAGTATAGATAGATATAGAGATATATATATCTAAACCATTGGAAAATAATTCATGTTATATATAATGCAAATAAACTTTATATAGTAATTATAATATATAGATATTTGGAGCTTACCACGCATTTGTTTGTTCTATGAATGTGACCTGCATTATATCATGCACACTTGACCACAGTCCTTTGACATAGATACTGCTATCTGACAAAGTTGAGGTTGAAAACAATTTTAAGGATTTGCATCTAGGTGTTTCTGATTCCAAAGCCCATGTCTTTTTCCCCTTATACTTAGAGAGTCTCTAGTCCCCCCAAATGTATGGTAGCTTTAATGCTTGTAAATGGAAAGATTTTGAAGTTTGTTATTTTAAGAACTCAACAACTTATCTTTGTATACATCTCTCTATATCTGTTCTTGTCAATTCAGACGTTTTACGTTTTAGTTAAAGCAGAGCACACCTGGGGTTACTCACAAATTGTGAATATGCGTGTCTAGCACATGATGACACATCATAGATACTTAATAAATGATGGCTAGAAGAATGAATAACCGACTGAATAAAAACATTTTGTGCAGTACATATCACTATGCAAATATCCACGTTATCATTTCCAATAACTCTGCCGTTTTGTGATGTTCTTAACCACCAAATTATTTCCCAACATTTTCTGGAATTTAGCTCATCTTATCAGTGTGTTATCAGCTCTGTGTGAGTATGTGAGCATGTAATGTGTTCTGAAGTAATGGCTGGCCCTCTAATGATTTTTAGAGGTGTGGATCACTTCCTTTTTCATTAAGTGTACAATACTTTTGGAAATTAGTTGATCCATATAAATGGATGTACTTCTGGGCAATACACACTTAATTACTTAATTTCAAATTCTGTCTACCATAAAAGGAAGTTAAAGGTTACTATGAGTGATGATCAGAGATTCCAAATAAATATAACAGCTGCGTTATCAAGTCGGAGGTTTATAAAAATGCGGTCTGAAAACGTGGAGGTAATACACATTCTCTAATTAAACACATATGTGACAGAGTCAATAATGTGGGGTAATAGATGTTTAAACTTTTCACAAAGAAAAAAGTCAGCCAATATCCTTCATTCATTCCTGACACAAGGATAAGTGTTGAAATCTCTTTGTGTCTCTTCTCAATGTAAGAAGCAGTTCTTTTCCATTCTCAGTATGTGAATATCATGGATACTTGGCATGGTCTAGGAATATGGTATCCTAATTAATCCAATCTAAGTTTCTATAGATGCCATTTGTGGATGATCAAATGTCATAGATATTGAATGTAATATAACACATGGAAAAAAATGTTTCCTGAGGATTCTGGCTGTGGTTAAAATTAAATAAGCATACTCCCCCTATTCCTCCCACTGAATCAACCAAAAACCCTAGACAAAATGCACACAGCTTCTACCTGAGGACTCTGAAAAGTACGTGGTAGCAGGTGGATTGGGAAAGGAAGCCAGAACTCTAAATAAAATTGAGACCATGAACTTCCTGGGTTTTTAGTCCCACATCTTCTAGTCTGGGCTCAAGGGCAACATGAATCCTGAAACAGCATGTGGGCACAGGGAGAAAGAACCCCAAGAAAAGCCCCTGCTTCTAGCCCAAGGAGTAAATGGGACCCTAAGGGACGGAGAGTATGGAGGCAATCTTCTGGGGTTTTTCTTTCATTTTTTCTCCCTCTTGCCCAGCCCCCAGGCATGCTGCAGGTGTGGAAGCTATAACCCTGGTCAGTGGCAAGAGCAGCAGGGTTTAGGCAGCCTCCCAAACCTTCTGTTCCACCAGAGGAATGACAGTTTGAAGAGCTGGAGGACGACAGCTGTGGATTTCTTCTTTCTTTCTACCCACTTGTTGGTCTTGTGGGCAGCTGGAGGTGTGGGAAGTGCATGGCAGAAGGAGACAGGGAGAAAGCCTTCGCCTTCTAGTAAAAGGACCAGGAAATGGCCCTGAAGAGCCAGGGAGTGTCCAAAAGAAATAATATATATTATCTAGCCCAACATATCCAAAATACCATTTCAACATGGAATCAATATGAAAAAATATTAATGAAATATTTTATGGTTTTCAGAGGGGGGGAGCACTAAGTCTTCAAAATCTCCCAGTTACATGCGGCTACTAAGCACAGAGAGCTTCCAAATGGAAGTATGCTGTACATAGAAAATACACGCCAGACAGCAGCTGTATTCTTAAAGTCAATTTTACCTAGTTTTTAAAAACTTTAATGTTGCTCCTTCAAAATGGAAAATTATGGATCTGACTCCCATTCTGTTTTTGTTAGACAGCATTGCTCTACATGCTAAATTTTCACTGTAGGACCTCAAAGGAAAGAAATGTCAATGGAGGCTGGAGTCCTCAGGATCAGTTTCATGGAGACTGAAGACCTTGGGAGTTGGACAAGTAGCAGCCCAGAGGTGTGCCTGCCCAGAGGACCAGGCAGGGCTTGTGCCTGTGTGGGAAAGCCAGGGCTGGAAAGGGGAGGGCAGATACCAAGCCTCGGGAGACTGTCTTCTAAATCTTGCTTCTGAAAAGCTCTGAGGCTGGCTGAAGTCTTCTGAGCCTGGGAGGTCCCCCCCTTGGGGCAGGTGGCTGATGCCAGAGGCATCGTTCTGCAAAGCTGCAGGCCCAGGAGCCAAGTGACAATCTCCGCAGTGCAAATAGGTGATCCTCAGCTAAATCGTGTTTGCATGCTAGCATCACACGGAGACTCCTGAGATAAAAGCACTTGCTATTCCAAGAGCACTGGAGGGCCTAACATCCACATTTTCTCACTAGGAAACTATGTCCTTTTGGCTTATGGGAGGAAAAGCTGTTTCTGGTGACTGCCTCTTTCCTCGCAATGATGCTGTGTTGAAAAAGAACTCTGGCTCACATTTACCCAAGACTTCTGGTGTGCCTGGGACTCTCCTGGGGGCTTGGTGTATATCATCTCACTTCGCGCTCCAGACAACCCTATTCTATAGGTATTATTATCAGTACACTTCACAGTATGGAAAGAGAAGCTCAGGGAGGTAAAAACTAGATTCATTGTCAACGGTTTGGAAGAGGGTGCTGCAAATTGGAAATCCAGGGCCGTCTGCCTCCTTCACGAGCCGCAGTTCTCCACGCGAGTGGGGCTGCTGTGAACTCACCACCGGAAGGGTTTCCCTGCTGCTTCAGTCTTGAATGTCTCTTCCAATGCCAGGCTATTCCAAGGTCAAGGAGAAGCAAAATCAATTCCTTTCTCCAGCATGCTGGAATTCAGCACCTGCATAGAGTAGCTCTTCTCTGTGCGCTTCATGCACGAGGGGGAACTTTCAGTGCACATGGTTATTTCTCAAAGCTGAGCCTGGCAAGGCCATCTGTGCCATTCCTCTGCCTTTAGGCAATAGAGTCTTGCTCTATTTATCGCTAAGGAGGCTTCTTCTGCACAGGGCAAAGGTCTCATGCCAGGTCTCTGTTCAGGAGCCCTCAGAGGCTTCACACTGAAGCTTGTGTGCTCTGTTCCCATACTCTGAGCTCATGCTCAGCCTCCAAGGCTTTGGGAATCTGGACGAAACCCATCCTCTTCCTGAGCTCTGCACAGCGCAAGGCACAGAGCCAGGCTCCCTGGCCAGAGCAGTTTCACTGGACTAGATGCTAATTTCCTGGCCATCTGCCCCTACCTCCACTACCAGAAATACACATGAAACTGTCCCAGCTTCTTCAGTGTGGTCTTCCGAACGTGAAATTATGAAGGGGGCTAGGCAGGAAGATTTGGAAGGACACAGCAACAGTGAGTGTATGTAGGGAAGCAAGAGAAGAGTTATGAATAAATGGTGAGGCACAGCCTGGAATCATTTGAGCCAAGGAAATTCAAATGTGGGAACAACCTTCACAGGGTGAGGGTGTTCCAGAAAGGCTTCCTGGAAGGACGCACATTGTGAATTCCCTAACCAGGTGTTTTTCAAACTATGAGTCATGACCCTGGGGTAAAAAAAAAAAAAAAAAAAAATCACTTTGGTTGAGTCGTGACCACAATTCTTTTTTTTTTTTTTTTTTTAATGAAATAGAATCAAATCAAGTGGAAAATAGCAGAGTATGTTGCTGGCTCATAGCCTATAATGTATTTCTTTATGATCTGAAAAAGTTTGAAACACACTGTGCTATCCTTTGGCTTTTGAGATGTTTCTCTACTCCTGTGATTCTAAATCCACCAACGCCTGTTGAAGATGATCTTCTGTTCTGCTGGGGATAGAGACATGGTACAACTTTCCCATCTTCAAAGAAATCACCCTTCCTTCTTTCTATTGTGTCTGTTCCTGCTAGGTAGTGTGTCACTGATGGTGATAAG
This sequence comes from Ailuropoda melanoleuca, assembly GCF_002007445.2. Taxonomy (NCBI): domain Eukaryota; kingdom Metazoa; phylum Chordata; class Mammalia; order Carnivora; family Ursidae; genus Ailuropoda; species Ailuropoda melanoleuca. Next base: position 31,530,408 of record NC_048221.1, on the reverse strand, counting down.
AGCTAGCATACATATAGACCTGGTTCAGGACTAGGCACTTTATACACATGGTCAGCATTTAATCCTTACATCATATCCTTCTAGCCTTAGAATAGCCCTACACGACAGGGTTCATCATTTCCATTCTACTGATGAGAAAACCGAGGGTGAGGATGAAGCTATTACTAGTCAATTACCAGGAAGTGGCCGAGCTGGGATTTGAACCCACTCTCTTCTGACTCTGATGCTGGTGTAAATCCCTCTAGACTACTGTAAATAGTTTTCCTTTTAACTTGGAATTTTGATTATGGAATTCTATATTCCAATTAACCAGAGCATAGGCCGTAAAGCTCCATTTTGTGCCCTTCACAGTGAATCCTTGAATTTGTGCCAATTTTCCCCCAATTTTTTTTGTTGTAGTAAAATACATATAAGATGAAATTTGCCATTTTATCCACTTTTAAGTATGAAGTTCCATGGTATTAAATACACCATCACAGCCACCCATCTCCAGAACTCTGTTCATTTTGTAAAAATGAAACTTTATCCCTATTGAACAATAACACCTGATATCCCCTACTCCCCCAGCCCCTAGCAGCCACCATTCTATGTCCTTGCTTCTGTGATTTTCACTACTCTTGTAAGTGGAATCGCACAGTATTTGTCTTTTTGTGACTAGCATATTTCATTCACAATAATGTCCTCAAGTTTCATCTATGTTGTAGCATGTGTCAGAATTCCTTCATTCTTAAGGCTAAATAATATTGAGTTGTACAGATAAACCACATTTTGTTTATCTACTCATCAGTCAATGGACGCTGGGTTGCTTCCATATTTTAGTTCTTATGAAAAATGCTGCTATGAACATGCATGTACAAATACCTCTTCAAAACCCTGCTTTAAATACCTTTGGATATATAACCGGAAGTGGAATTGGTGGATCACTTTTAAAATGCTTTGAGGCAATGCTGTACTCTTTTCCACAGTGGCTGCACCAATTTACATTGCCACCAACAGGATACAAGGGTTCCAGTTCCTCTTCGTCCTCACCAGCAGCATTACTTTCTGATTTTTTGGAGATGTGCCATCCTTATAGGCATAAAGTGGTATCTCACTGTAGTTTTGATTTGTATTTCTCTAATGATTAGTGGTACTGAGCATCTGTTCATATGCTTGTTGGCCATTCATGTTTCTTCTTTGGAGAAGTGTCTATTCAGCCTTTTGTCCATTTTTGAATCATTTTTGTTGTTAAGTTTTAGGAGTTCTCCATACATTTTACATATTAATCTTTTATCAAATATATGATTTGCCAGTATTTTCTCCCACTCTGTAGATTGCTTTTTTATTCTGTTGCTAGTGTCTTTGGATGCACAAAATTATCTCATTTTCATTAAGTCCAATTTGTCAATTTTTTTTGGCTGCGCCTTTGGTGTCATATCCAAGGAATCATTGCCAAATACGATGGTGTGAAGATTTTTGCCCTGAGTTTTCTTCTAAGAGTTTTAGGTCTTACATTTGGGTCTTTGATCCATTTTGAGTTAATGTTTGTATACAGTGTTAAGTAAGGGTGTAATTTCATTCTCTTGCAGGTGGATATCCAGTTTTCCCAGAACCATTCATGGACAAGAGTCATTTCCCCATTGAATGATCTTGGCACCCCTATTAAAATCATGCACATAGTTTTTAAGCTAAATTTGTTATGGAGCACTATGGGTTTATAAATTCACCAGTGTTGCCCAGTAAAATTGAATAACCTTCCCTTTTCTATCTTTGAAGGCTTATAAATCCCCATGTTATTATGATTATTATTTCAGGAAGAATGGAGCTATGCATTTCCTAGTTTTGAATGTGAAGTGTTTTCTCATCTCGATTCCAGTTCTTGGGTCCATCATTCACCTCCCTTCACCTTCACTGCCTCTCACACTGGTCCATGCCAGCACCATCTCTTGCCAGAGTACCTGTACTAGCTTCCTAACTGTCTCTTCAGTTCTAGTCTCTTCTGATCTTTTTGAAATGCAAATTCCATCAATTCACTGTTTATGATATTTCAAAAATTTCTTTTATGGCACATGAAGACCGTATTTATTAGGGTGGCTGTGTGTTGCTATGGTCTGACCTCCCTCTCTTCTCCAGCTTCATTTTGTACCATGCTCTTTGCTCTTATCATCAAGCAGGGCCCCATTCAGGTCCTCTGACATGTCTTCTTCCTTCCTGCCACAGGGCCTTCGCCCTGTTCCTTCTGCTCACATCACTGTGCAAACCATAAATTCCTTGGATGATAGTCTATCTCCCTGACTAGACTATGAGCTCCACAAGGGCAAGGATTGTGTGGTGTCTGTCTTTTGCCCCCAGAGCCTAAAACAATGTCCACCTCATAAAGTAGACAGTAGGACATTCAATAGTCAACTTTGTTGACCTCTTTAGAAGCAGGTGTGATAAAAACTCCAGGTGCTCATGTTTGACCATTAGTCTCAACTCACAGGGAGGTACTCAAGGGCAAGGCTCTGGGGGATTAAAGAGTCAGGTTTAGCAGAAAGAAGAGCCTTCTGAGTATAAATGTTGATGTCTCAGAGCCCTGGTATTTATGGTTTTTGCTTTATTTGGTTTGGACACAAGAAATTCCTCCATCTCCTTTGGGTACTGTCATTTCCTTGTTTAGGAGTTTAGTTAAATCTGCACCTAACATGCTACAAACATTTGGTGGGGAGAGGGGCGTCTGGTTTATGGCACTGAGGGAAATGTTAACTGTGCACAGCCTAGTGTAGCCACAGGATTTACTATGTCTATAATTCTCAGATAGATTTGCATGGGCCTCTGTTAGCCTAGTCCCAAATTTCAAATTGTCTCTCTGGCTCTGTATTTCCCAAAGGATCTGAGCTAAGAATAAGAAGTAGAGGGGCGCCTGGGTGGCTCAGTCGTTAAGCATCTGCCTTCGGCTCAGGGCGTGATCCCGGCGTTATGGGGTCGAGCCCCACATCAGGCTCCTCCGCTATGAGCCTGCTTCTTCCTCTCCCACTCCCCCTGCCTTTGTTCCCTCTCTCGCTGGCTGTCTCTATCTCTGTCAAATAAATAAAATAAAATCTTTAAAAAAAAAAAGAAGTAGAAAAAAAAAAAAACAAGAGATAAGACTTCTTCATGAGCAAAGACATGTTTTCCAGGCAAGCCTCTTATCCGAGCAACCACTGGCGCGTGCTGAGGGGACACTATTCATAATAATTGTAGCAGCAATAATAATCATAGCCCTTACTGAACTTTTGTTATGTGCTAAGTCCTTTGCCTGCATTATCTTATTTAATATTCACAACCACTTAGGTGGTGGTTTTATTCAGGAGTAAACTAGAACATAGACAAATCAAGCTCTTTCCTCAAGACCACACATGAAGCAACAGGTGGTAAGGAGATTTGAAACTAGGAAGATGATCTTCCATTCCCATTGCTTTTGACTGCTGTTTTATCTGCTATCTTCAATCTTTCTTTTTTATTTTATGATAGACACTGGCATTCAAAGGATGATAAGTTATAGGTGGCCTTTTCCCTAGAGAACTTCAGTCCCCACTCAAGGACAGCAAGCCTATCCCCTCCTTGCTGACATTGAGCACTTACTATGAACCAGTTCTGAGCTAAGCCCTGATATCAAAGTCTCACAACTATCCCCAGATAGGTGCTGTAATCACACCCAAGGGCCCACAACTATGGAGTGACAGGCTGGGCTCGGACTTCAGGTTTATTTAGCTTGGTCAGATGTCTGTGCCTCTCACTACAACACTGAATTACAGAGAGAGAGAGAATGCATGGAGGAACCTCCAGTGTACTTTGAACACTTTGAGCAGGGCAAGATGTGCTGAATTCTGCCTGAAGCAGCTAGAGAAGTCTTCCTGAGGAATACTAGGTTTAGGGGTGATAAATGTAGGTTTTTGTGGGTAACTTTGCCCTCTGCCTTCCTGCTTACATACATTTCACAGTAGTAAGTGGGAGTGGAGGGAATTGAAAGCCAATGGGTAGAATTCCTAGAGGACGTACTATGTTCAGCATCTAGAACTTTCTGATAATTATCAGACTAAGAGCAGAATGGGCTTTTGGGGAAGTAGTGAGTTCCCTACCCTTGGAGGTAGAAAGGAGGCCAAAGACACTTGAGGAGAGCTTCTGTTACTCAGTTGACAATCAGCTTAGGTCAGGGGCACTCGTTTTAGCTGTGCATAAGAACAGGGGAGTGCTTGGACTGAACTTGAGTTCCTGCGCTTTGCCCTGAGCACCTGCTTCCGTGGGTCAGGACAGGATCCCCAGAATCTGCATTTTTAACAAGCTCTTCAAATGATGTTGAAGGATGTGGTCCTTGTGAAGTCACACTGCCACAAGTGGGCTAGGTGACCTTTGAAATGCTTTCCTAACATGGAGGCTCTCCAAAGCAGTATTTTTCACTATGTATTCCATAGACCATTCAGCCTATAATACAGGTTGACCAACTTCTTCTCAAAGGCAAATAGTGAATAATTCCAGTTTTATGTGCTCTATGGTCTCTGTCACTATTCAGATTGCAATTGTGGTATGAAAGTAGTCATAGACAATACGTAAATATATGGGCTTGGCTCTATTCCAATAAAGTTTTATTTATAAAAATAGCCAGTAGGCCAGATTTGACCCAAGGCTACAGTTGGCTGACTCCTGGTCTATAAAGATTGGTGCCATATATAAATGAGTCCATGAAAACCTACAAAACAGATCTCTTCATGAATAATTGTGATACATGGTAGCATGTTAAAGACTCTGAGAAGGCCTGAGAATTAAGGAGACTTGTTTAATTTTGGTCTACCCAGAATTTCTCTAATTCATTTAACCACAGAAACTTCTAATTTTATAACTTATTCTCATCCACTTAGAACTCGTGTTCCAGAGAACTACTTGGGAACCATTAATTCAATTACAAGTGGGTAGCATATATAAGCATTTGCATAGACTGTCTTCTGAGAGGTTAGGAAGGTAACTTCCCTAAAACACTAGTCTCACTCAGGTTGCTAGTGCTGACATGTAACTCATTCAAGGTGATATCCTTGGCTCAGGGTGTTGTACCCAGATTGAAATGAAAGCCCTCCCAGTGTAAATGCATTTGTCAGGGTCCTTCTTCAGAGGTGGTTTTCAGTGCAAATGCTGGGACAGAAAATGCTGAGATATTTGAAAGGGGTCACTGAAAAGACATGTCAGGAAGAAAAAGCAGGGAGGGGATTGAACACTCGTAATAAGATTGATTAAATGCCTGCCATGTGCCTACCACTTTATCCAGATCTGTGGTTCTTAATTGGGGGAAGTTTTGCCTCCCCAGGGACACCTGGCAATGTCTGGAGATGGTTCTGATTGCCATGACTGAGGGTAAGGGATATGGTGCAGGCATCTAGTGGGGGGCCAAGGGTGCTTCTAAACATACCACACTGTGCAAGAGAGACTCGCTGCCGTCCCCAACAAAGGATTTTCCAACCCCAAAGGTCATAATGCCCCTGTTGAGAAACCCTGATCTAGATTATCTAATTTCTTTCATAAAACAATCGTGTGAGGTAGGTGGCATTATTGTACCCTAAGGAAATGAGGAAACTGAGGCAAACAGAAATCTGAGTATCTTTCCTCTGAGTTCCCCACAGTTAAGTGACAGTGTGAGCCCACACCCTTAACAGCTTATTTGCGACCACCTGTGGCAAAAACAACTTTCACTTCCTTGGCCATTAATAGTCCATGACTCCAAGGCCCTCCCACAGCTCCTTCGCACCCCCTTTTGTTACCCCAGCCCCTATCATTTGCTGCTTCTGATACATGGGGTATGTAGCAACCCCCTTTGTCCATCTCCTGAAAGCCTATCTCCAATGCCCACTAAAACACTCCTTATTTAAGGCTTGAGTTTCCTCTACTGCCATCCTCTCCATTTATGTTCAATTAGATTAGTAACATGAGGCAGATGATTTGCACCTATTGGCCTGGGTTTCACCATCTGCAAATGGGAATGGTAACAGTATGTGCCCTTCCCATCTCGATTCATTTCAACTCAGACATTAGCCATAGGCCCAGGATTATGCATGGAGAGTTGGGGGATCCAAAGAATGCAAACCTCCCAGGGAGAGTATGCTGAGGTGATGGGATCTTTAAGGAGGAGGCACATTCCTCGTTTTTTATAAGCCTGTCCAGCTCCAGTGTTTTCCAGTGGCCTACAAGAATGCTGCCGAGTGTGAGAACAGGCCCAGGAGGGTCTGGACAACATCACCAAAGGGCAGTCGTTACCGTGATATTTGGCCTGGGGATAAGTGGGTTAGAAGTGCCTGCATGACAGCACATTGCATGGTGTAAGTCAAACGTTTCTAGGCAGAGCTCTCTCCAACAGAGCAGCCCTGAGAAATGTGACTGGAACTCATGGGGAGACATTGCAGGGCCTGCCTTTGCTCCTGGAACTCCGAGTCAGTTAAGAAACATGAAGCCCTTGGGCTTGATTTTTATCACTGCTAAAGTGGGCAATGAATTTCAGACAGTCCATGAATAAGGAACTTGTTTGGGAGAAGATGAAACCCCGTGGATTACTATTAGGCACTGAGACCAAGACTCGGGAAATAAAAGCAATGGCATGAATACTTAAGATGGCACATCATGGCGACCAGGTTTGCGTGTGGCAGAGAGTCAGGAACTCTGGCTATGAAGACTGGCCTTCCCCTTACTATCTCTCATCTTGTGCTCCTTAAAGAGATGTCTTCTCTTTTGCTCTCTCTCCATCTATAGTGACTGTGGTCGTTTAGTTAGTTCATAGTGAAAGAAGGTAGACTCCTTCTAGAGTAGAAGTAGAAATGACAAAAGAGTCCACAGTCAAGCCGAAACATTCTTTTCAGAACCTCGAATCCTCATGGAAATGAGCAATTGCTGAACGCTGGGCTTTTGGGGCTCACAGATGCCAAGAATTAAATAGTTTAAAAAAATGCATGCCCCATAAATGGCCACTTCCTTCTTCCCACCCATTAACAAAATAAATATTGTGATGTCAGTGTGGCTTGAAGGTATCTGACTAGGGGATGAGTAGGGAACATTAGGGTACATGCTCAGGGGAATTTATGGGGGCTGACTGGCACAGATGAATGCCTGAAGCGAGGTGGTGAAATTATTTCCTAGCCAGAGCTCATGTCATGTCATGGATATTTGTGAAGAATCATATTTTACTTAATGGTTCTACTAAATCGCATTCCTTTTTGCTTTTGTTAAGTCCTATCTTTATAGAGTTTCTAGAAAGGCGATAAGGGGAGCAGAAAGATGTAATTCGGAACTGGTCAGAGCTGAGGCTCCTATCTTGGCTCTGCCACTTCTTAGCTAGTGGCTGTGGACCAGTCATTTCACTTTTCTAGATCTTAGTTTCCTTGACAGTTCAATAATGAAATATTACCTTTCTTACGGAATTCTTGTGAGAAATAAAGGAAATAATAATAATTTCGTTAAGTGCTTCGAATATACTAGGCACTCAAAAATGATGACTCTTATTTTCAAACAGAAGCAAAATTATATTGATGCTCCTGTAAAATCTGTTAGAGATACCCGACCCCTGCCCATAAAGGAGAGCTGTTCCTCATGATACCTGGTAATGAGTAGCAAACAAACTGATTATAATTTCAACTTGTCAGTTTTTTGTAGGTGGACCCCTGACCATTCAGCGGGATACAATACAGCGCAAAGAAACAAAGCAGGAGTCCCCTAGTATATAGATTTAGAAGAATCCAGGTATTATTATAGATAAATTACCGTTTAAAGAATTATTGTGGACACAGGGTTAACAGCCCTTAGGTGTTTAGTTGATATGTGTCACGTTATCGTTTCTAGGTTTCTTCAACCCAGTGACTCAAACTGGGCTGCCCTCTTAGCCTGGGAAATCCCTGCAGAGGAAACTGGGGGGAAGGAGGCCCTTTTGTGATTTTCTCAAAATGAATCACCAGTGATTACAGCCAATTCAATCTTGGATTCGTTCAACTATGTTACCTTGAAAAGTGGAAGCACCCTTGCCTTTCCCTTTTCCTTCCTTTGTTCACCAGCCAGCCACAAGTCCCTCGGCCCACCACACCCCTCACCTCTTACACAAAGACCTCCAGCTTGGAAGTTTCTGTGGACCCCCTGGGGAGGAGCCTGCGGAAACCTCCTCGAGCCATTTCCACCCTCCAGGCTTTTCTGGCAGGTACCGGTTGACTACATTTTCCCTTGCTGGGGTGTTCGTGTTTTGCGTTTCCTCTCTTTCAGGAACTCACGATGACTGAGGTGATAATAATTGTTCCGCAGAGTTAGCAAACGCCTTTGTGGGTTACACTAGTCTTCATGGTGATGAGACTCTCAGAGTCCTTGGTTAATTGTGTTAAAGGCAAAGCAAGCTCTTCGCACAAGCCTGACTAGGCTTTCATGCTGCCTAGAAAACCCAGGAAGAAGGTAGAAGCAAACAAAGGCATCCGTTGGGATTTTAGGAGGATGGGCTCCTACAGGGGTCCGTCTGGACTACGTGGGGCCATGTCAGAGGGAAGAGGAGCTGTGAGCTTCCTTCCTCTCTTTGCACCTTCCTTCTGTTCCAGGGGGCAGACAAAATTGTGCTTCGAGGAGGGCTAAGCCAATGCTGGGACAGAACTTTTTAATTCAGTCCTGTATGATCCAATTCAGCCTAAACCCCCTGAGCCCTGGCTCTGGGTGGTGCAGAGCTGGGTTAGGGTCTATCCCTGCCCTCCTGGGGCTGCTTCCTAGGGACATGGACACAGAGACACGGATGTTACCACACACCTGCCTCTTCCAAATGTCAGCCTGGTGCTCAAACACATGGGCTGAATAAACATCTCAAATTCACAAATTTTGCCCTAAAATCATAGCAAGAGGCTGGTCACTCACTCACTATTTTTCTTTAAACCTCCTTCTTGTCTCTTTTCTTTTCTGTCTCTCCTTGTCACTTAGCCTCACCCTACTCAATACGCTCTGTGACATCTTGGGTCTGTATAAGTTACATTGTTACAAATGTACATTAAAATAAGTGCATAAGCAAACATAAGTGTTCCTCCATGTACCACAAACTCCATGCGCCTCGTGTATTTCCAGCAGTGGGGAGACCACCCGTGGGGAATCGTTGCCATCTGCTGTCCCACATGTAGGAGCATGGCAGAGATCTTCCAGAGGCTATGCCACAGGGCCGGGGAGGAGGAAGGAGGTCAGCGGGGAGCAGAGGTCTTGGTTGAAGATTCTGAGCTGAGAGTCAAATCATAAATGGGGGTTTGCTAGGGAGTCCTGGGAAAAGGGTGCTCCAAACGGAAGGAGCAAAGAGCACTAAGCTTAAAGTATTAGAGAAAGGCGCAAAGAAAGGAGTAAAATACTCATTTGTTCGATAAGAATATCAGGAGTACCTACTTCCAAGCCACCTATGACATTGTTTTATTTGTTAGTTTTCTACATGATTGGTTCTGGGGGGATATACCAGAAAGTGTGATACATGGTGTTGCTCTCAAGTTGCTTTCAGTCTCACACACACACACACACACACACACACACACACACACACAGAGGCACATATACAGGTATCCAGAGACAGGCACCCAAAGAGAGCATCTGATTAAGGACCAAAATAGCAGTACTGATAAGTTTCTGAGTTCAGAGGAGAAATTCTGAGAAAGGCTTCTAGAAAGTGAGGGACTTTGAAGAAGGGGGTAGAATTTGGAGAGTGGAGGAAAGAGTTCTGGCAGGAGAAATAGGTCAGGAGAAGCAGCCATAGTGACAGGAATATATTGAACCCGTCTTTACCCCCTGGCTTCTAGACCAACAGTTGGCACGGCCTCTCATCCAGGTTCTTCACCTGGTGCCCTGAAGGAATGTTAAGGGGGTCTGTGACTCTTCAGACATTGCATGCAAATGTTTCTGTGAACTCATTCGTGCATTTTTTAGGGGAGATTATTTCTTGTTTTCATTAGATGCTCCAAAGAGTATCTCAAAATCACTTAGGAGCTCCCCCAAGTCTATTCTGACATGCCTTTATTATCACAGGCAAATCTGTCGTTGTTTCTTTAAAACTTGCCCCCCCCCCCGCCTTTCTTTTTCATTACAAGGAGAATCCAGTTTTCATAAACCTGAAGAGAAACAAAATTTCTCGGAGTGATTAGATTAATGTGCTCAAGGTCACTTGGTGGACCCAGGCCTCCTCGGTGAGGTCAGACTGTGAGGCCCACCCAAGCTCTTAGCCACCATGATATCCTCCCCTGCTCAGTCAGGATTCACAGGGTCAGTCTCACCTCCACTCTTAAGGGCTTCTTCTATTCTCAGCTTGTGAAACAACACTCTGAGTAGTTGGCCCTGGTCACTGACCTTGACTTGAGTGTTAATTTCCTCCTTTTGACACCTGATTTTACTAATCATCGTCCTCTCCTTATAAGAGCTGGTCCTTTGGAAATTGTGGTAACTGAGCAGGCTTTACATACCTTCTGTACATCCCATCTCTTTAATGTGGCATTTCACTGCGGTAGCTACACGCGAATTTGATATGCATGAGTCGCGGTACCACCATTTTCAAATCGATATTTACATGGACTTGATTGCAGATGGACTGCATACAATTTTCTAAATTAACTCTTCTTCTTTTTCTTTTAACTATCCAAAAGCAGGGAGAAGATTATAACCAAGCCCCATATTTCCATCTCCTAATTTCATTTATCAGTTCATGGCCAATTCTTTTTCCTCTAAGCCCCACTATTCACTGTTCCCACCTGGATTATTTTGAAACAAATCCCACATATATAATTTCACCCTTAAATATTTCATTATACAGGATTTAAAGTAGACCTTGTTATAAATAGCACAGCCCACTTGCCAGGTCACGGAAAAGTTTTGTGCTATATACAACAGCGTGTGAAAGAATTTTATTTACCAAGGCCCTCGTTGCTTCTCTGGAACATTTCCGTTTGGTAATTTCTATAGGTTAAAAGTCTTTTTGATAATGAAAGCTGTCACATTGTGGAGGGTCATTCTCGCTGTGAGTGCTAGTTTTAGTGAAATCAGTTCAGTGCAATGATGTATATATACATATACCTATATACATATATACATATGCCTATATATCTATATAGGCAGTTGTGCTATAAAATATGTTTTGAAAAACATGAGTTTGTTCCAATTCCACTGATATATTAAGGAATAATTCGGACATAACTACATTTCATGTTTGCTTATGCATGATTTCATCCCCAGGAAACAGTACATGAATGAGAAAACTGGCCCTTGCTGGAACTGGGCTGAGTGGAAAATCGCCCCACCCCATCCCCCTCAAACATCCACCATCCACCTCAGGTCATCCCAGGTGTTGTAAGCCACACCTATCTACGTCTGGTGCTACAACTTTCTGTCCCATTTCAGATAACCCGGCTCCCACCACTTCACAAAGGCCCACGAGCTGTAACCCTTCCGATGCCCATCTCCATAAGCCAAGGCCAGTCTTCTTCAAGGCCAACTGCAATATTTGCTGCAGTATGTATGCATTTCTTAACCATTTCACGTGGGGAAGCTGTGTTCCTGTTTTTATTAGATTGTTAGTCTTTTTTTCTTTAATGAATCCTGGACAAATTTCCCAGTGTTTTGTCTCTCACCCAGGGTCTCTCAACCTTGGCACTAGTGGTATTTTGGGCTGGATAATTCTGTACCGTGGGGAGGGTCCTGTGGACCGTAGAATGTTTAGCAACATCCCTGGCCTTTGCCCACCGCCTTCTCTTCACCACTGTTCACCAGGGTGAAAACCGAAAATGTTTGTAGACATTGCAAGTGTCCCCTAAGGAGAGGGGCAAACGTCTATGAGATTTTGAGATTTTATGAGTGATTGAGAACCTCTGCTATAACCCCATTTCCTTTGAGCCCTGTGGTATTTATCATAGCACTTGGCACAACAGGGTAAGTTTTAGGAATATATATGTCCCATCATAGGAGAAGTGACAGTCCATGTGCAATGAGCACCTGAACACAAAGACTTAAGCTGAGATTTACAGGGCACCATCACATTCCTTTCGCTTTGCATGGAGTTAACGATGTAAATTCCTTAAATTAAGAGAATCACCGACCTCTGATAACATCTTTGCTTTCAAAGTACATAGACCTTGAACCATGCAGAATCTTATCACAAAAATAATATAGCAACAATAGCTATTATTTTTTGGATATTCCTTAAGAACCAAGCACTGTGCTACAAGCATTATATTCAGGGTCATATTTATTTAGTCTTCTCTGGGAGCCACTGTCAGCCCCCTTTAACAGGAAAGAGTTCTCTGAAGGAAAAGTGAGTCTCTGAGGAGCCAGGTGATTTGCCTGAGGGCAGCCATATAGCATGGGGGCGAGAAGCTTCAGGGCACAGTACCTCCAACCCTGAAGTCTACATTCTCATGCCTCTGGAGGCTCCCTACTTAAGGATATCAGCAGCTTTTTTTTTTTTAAGATTTAATTTATTCATTTGAGAGAGAGAGAGAGCACAAGCAGGGGGAGGTGCAGAGGGAGAAGGACAAGCAGACTCCCTGCTGAGCAGGGAGCCCCCACTCGGGGCTCGATCCGACAACCCAGAGATCATGACCCAAGCTGAAGACAGATGTTTAACCGACTGAGCCACCCAGGCGCCCCAGGATATCAGCAACTATGTACTGAGCACCTACTCCTTTTACCAGAGTAATGACTGTTAATATTGGTAGCTGAAATAGCTGAAAAGCCAAAATGCTCAAATGAGTTATCTCCAAGCCCTACGCCGACATTAAAAATAAGGTTGTAGAAAAAGAATTCTATGGGGAAACTTTCATGCTTTATTTACCCAAGTGTGTGTATCTATTTCTACAAAGAAACATAGTAGAAGGTGTTATGGTAAATCAGGAAACACAATCATTCTGTCTGCACCCTAGGATTACTGAGGACTTCTGACCTCATCATTTTACCTAACCTTATTTATGAAATCTTCAGCCATGAACATGTATTGTATGTATAATATGTAATATCTAAAGAAACATGCTTTTAAAGAGAAAACTGAAGCCTGAGAGAGCACAAGAGATAATAAAAGTGAACTAGACACATAATGAGTTCAAGTTGGATTCAATTCTAGAATATAGAAAGGGTTTGCAGATGTGATTACAAAACAACTGTCAGCAATCTTAGAGAAATCAGAGACTGGGAGCAAGGCCAGGGAATTGGAGACAGGAATATGTTATTCCAGTTTTCAAAAATGAGAAAAATGTGGATCCTAAAAGCTAGAAGGCAATGGATATAGCATTCGGAGCCCAATTATTCAACACAGCCTCTATGGACATTTAGGAAGGAGCTCAGCCACAGGCAGCTGGGAGCTTGCAGAGGTCCAGATCATGCTGGCCAAATTTTATTTCCTCTTTCAATACTTTCTTTTTGGTAGACCAATCAAATATTGTGGACATGATGCACTTCAATTCCAGCGAGAGCATTTGATAAACAGGTGTGTAGTTCTCCTGGTGAAAAGCATGGGCTAGATGATAAACTGATGAGTTGGATTCACAGCTAACTGAATTATTCATATTAATTACCAATGGCTACATATTGTCTGAGTGAGGAAGGTACTGTGCTAAGCCTTTGCACACACACTCTTGTCACATGGGTGCCATGGTTACTCCCATCTTTAGAGATGGAGAAACGTAGGCTTGGAGAGGCTGTCATATTCTTGAAGACACCCTGTATAAATAGCAGAGTTGGGAATTTGCTTTTAACTATTATGTTGTATACCTTCCTAATAAGTAAGTAAGGGTTGAAACGAAGGCTTTCATTGCAGACTACAGGTCTTTATTTCCTGTAATATATTGATCAGTGACTCGGAAGGGAGTATAGAGCTAATAGTGTCAGACTGGAAAATGACATACAGCTGGGGTTTTAGACGCCTATCTTCACAACTCCTTCCTTTCCTTTGATTGTAAGAGTGGACTCTCCCACTGGCAGGGCTGGGACAGAGTGCCAGAGATGCATGGGCATGAGTAGAAACCAAACTCCAGTCCTCCATTTCCAAAAATATATTTGCTGAGGTCACCATGAAGTTCAACCCTTTCTGTACTTTCCATGGACTTTTTGCCTGAATAACAGAGGACTTTGGCCCATTTATTTCACTAGTTCTTTCAATTGCAAATAAATCTTTGGCCAAAAAACAAACAAACAAAAAAATCCTTCTGGCTCAGAAAATAAAGAATTTATCACTTTGTTAAACTTTCCCCAACAAATGGAAGTTGGAAGGAAAAAAGAGAAGAAGAGGGAAGGAGGGAGCATGAAAGAACAAAGAGAAGGAAGGGAAGGAAGCAGAAAAAGGGGGAAAATAGAAAGGAAGGAGAGAAAATAGAAATAGAAGGAGAGAGCAGAACAAAGAATGAGAAAAGAAATCTCTTCCTTGTGGAGATAATCAAATTTGTTTTTAAGGCAGCAGTGGAAAATGAAAGGNCCCCCCCCGTCTGGTCCCCAGAAGTCTCAGCGGGGCCCGAGTGCCTGCCTGCAGGCAGTGGCCAAACCACCAGGCACTTTCCACTTTCCGGGAGACCCCTGCTTGCTGAGTCAGCAGGAGCCCTGGAGCGGAGGTGGGTGGGATTTGACCGTTTCTTCTTTTCGTTCTTCTGAACACCAACGGCAGAGTATGCTGGTGAAGGGTGATGTCTTGGAACAATCAAGGTCAGCTCTGATTAGGAAATTGGGACACAGTTCGCAGTTCCTTCCTGACTGCAGAGTTGAATTTGTGGTGAGGTTTTTCTTAGCTGGTGTTATGAAATGTGCATGATGAGGATTTGGCCAGGAATAGAAGCCAGGGCTGGCGTTCTGCTGGGTTTAACTTTACTTTCTTCTCCATCAGAAATACCTTCTGGTAGTTTTGCATCAGTGGAATGTCCTGTGGTCATTAGAAAAGATTGACCACAGAGCAATGGTACTTGGCAGGAAAAGATGGCTGTGGTCTATCTGTTACAGAAGCACCAGTGTAATGGGACACAGTTAACTTTGATTACCTCTTCGGGGTAGGATTGCAGCTGATTTTTAAATTTTATATTTTTCTGCCTTGTTTGTATTTTTTATACTAATAATTACAGTTAATGTGTATGGAGGGTTTCTGTGTAGGCTTCATCTCTTGCGGGCACCAAGCCAAATGTTTCATAGGAATCACTTCATTGACTCCTTGCAAAGAAATCTATGAAGTATGTACTATTATCATCCTCATTTTACTGATGATGTAACATAAGTCCCTTGCCTAAGGTTATGCAACCAGAAAGCACCAGAAGACTGCACTCCAATCCACACTAAGGCCCATTCTCATTAGCACCACATGACAAGATTTTTTTTTTTTTTCTGAAATCAGTAAAACTGTTTCAATGAAAATGTGTCTTGACCAGTGGTCAAATCAAATTTTGAACAAAATGCAGCCATTTAAGATGAATTGGTAGACAATTAAGGCTGATGCAGAATGTTCGTGATACTCTGTTCTTGAGAGCATGAGCTCAGGCATCCTTCCATTGCCTGCATCTGTATGTGACCCTAGAAAACATAGAAGTATCTCTTCTGATATGGTAACTGCTACTCTCTCAGTGTTGGCATGGGAAGAATTTGACATTCTTCTTTTGATTTTCGGTGTTTTCAAGATTTCTGTGAACATTAGGGGTGGCAGTCTCCCCCTCTGCCTTCCTGCCACCTGGGGCAGCTGCCTCAACACCCTTGGGTGAGCTTCTTCAACAGTAGCTTGTCAGTCCCTTTTCTGTCCTCTGGGAACTGCCACTCCATGGGCTTTAGCCTTCTTTGGCCAGAATCCAAGCTGGTGCCTTAGAGACAAGGGACAGAATCCAGGACATCTGAAGAGTTGGCAGAATACTGGAATATAAGCCTGCCTCCAAAGTTTCACATCTCCGTTTTGTTTGCACCTTGAGGCAGCCCACAAAGGCCAAAGCCTGGCTCGTCAAAAGGGGATTACTAGAGATAAAAACTCTTGACTCCCAGGGCTCATTGGACAGGTGAAATTTAAAAATCATGTTCAGGTTTCCACAAGGGTTTAGCTGGCAAATGTCTCTTGAACCTGAAAGACAGGCCATGTATCAGGCAAAGGGACTCATTGCAAGCCAAGTGCCTTGCCCTTGTACCTGCTATGCCTTTTGCCTAGAATCCCATTGTTCATATGAGAACTATTTATTGAGTGCCTACTGTATGCAAGATACTCTTCTAAGTGCTTGGGAGGCAGAAGACAACAAAACTGACCCAATCCCCATCCCTGGGATGCTTGACATTTCAGCCCTTCTACCACGTTGCTTGCTTGGAGAACACCTGCTCATGTGTTGTAGACCCACCTTGGAGACTTCCATGATCATCTAGGGGGTAGAGGGTTAGGCACACTTTTCTCAGATTCCATCATGTCTTATTGGCGCCCATTTTTCTATTATATGACTTATTATACATGTGCTTGTCCATGTGTAATGTATTATTTGTGTCTTTTTTTTTTTTCTTTTTGGGCAGATTCTTTTAATTTATTTATTTGACACAGAGAGAGAGCACAAGCAGGGGGAGTGGCAGAGGGAGAAACAGTCTCCCCACTGAGCAGGGAGCCCATCACGGGGCTCCATCCCAGGACCCTAGGACCATGACCTAAGCTGAAGGCTTAACCCATTGAATGCCCAGGCGCTCCTGTTTGTGTCTTTTTCTCAAAGACCATGAACTTGAGATACCTGGGTTCAAATCCAGTTTCCACAACTCACCTAGCTATGTGACCCTGGGTCAGTTACTTAACTCCCCTGAAATCCAATTTTTTTTATCTCTATTGTAGAAACATTAATATGTAACCCAAAAGATTATGATGGGGTTTACAAGAGAAGCGAAAATCTGCTCATACAAAAACACACATGTAAATATTTATAACATCTTTCTTCATAAGGATCCAAAACTGCAGGCAAGTCAAAATGTCTTTGAACTGATGTATCCTAAGACTGCTCCATTCATGCTGTGGAATATGACACAACACCGAAAAGGGATAAGTTGATACAGGAAACAAGATGGGTGAATATCAACCACATATGTTAAGTGAAAGAAGCCAGAAACATAAGGCTGCATACAATAGAATGCCATTTATATGACATTCTGCAAAAGGCAAAACACAAGGACAGAACAAAGACCAATGTCATGAAGTGAGAGGAGGGTTTAGCTACAAATGAGTAAAAAGGAACTTTTTGAGATGAGAGACTAGTGCTTATCTTTATGTTAATAGTTACACAACTGTGTTCATTGGTCCAAACTCACAGAACTGTACGTTGTAGACCTGAGTTGGATGGGTGGTTGGATGGATAGATGGATGGACAGATGGAAGAAAGGGAAGGAAGAAAAGTTGTGCAACTTCAAACTTCAGAAAATTTAATGCCTCTGAAACTTTTACCAACAGGAAATAGAAACCAGTGAATAAATTCCTCTCCAGCAGTTCACATGGCCTCCCAAAAGATGGTCCCACAAGAATAACTTGTCACACTTGATACCAAGAGTTGGCCAACTCAGTAATACACAATCATATTTGTTTTCACTCCTTCCTTTGTTGCATCCCATTTTTCTCCTCACTTTTGCTTTTTGGCATTGCACTTGCTAATAAAATAGCACAAAAGCTTTTGCTTTCAAAGAAACTTGGGCTAAGACACTAAGCCATGTAGCTAGGTTCTTGCCAGCAGAAATAGGAGCAGAAATAACGTGGAATGCCTTTACTTCTAGGCCTTCACTCTTTGGGAGTTCTCCCCTTTGTACTCCCTCCTCTCCTTCCTCTTAGCTGGAACCCCCACTACAACCCAGATTCAAACATGTAGATTTGAATTTGAATTCAAAATCAACCCCCTAAGATATGGCAGAACAACAATAGGGAAGGAGCTTTGGTTTCTTGATGATCCTGTGGGGAAGAGACCCTGCCGTCCTAGGTAGTTCATCTCAGGACTTTTAGAAGAGAAAGAAAGAAATCTCTTTATTCTTTAAACTGCCATATTTTGGGGGTCTCTTTGTTATAACAACCAAGCCCTTGCCTTAAGTAATATGGGGAAATATTATAGTTTCTCAAGTAACCTCCACAAATGGTGAATCTTCTAAACACATGGTGATGACAAATTTTATCACTGAAATTGTGACACTTTTCAGGGTAAAGGTAGTGCTATTAATAAGGACTTGGGATAATAGGAGTAAAATAGTCTTCCCATTGGTAAGCAATTTCCAACCTCTTCTAAGAAGCTATGTGAACTACGAAACTCGGTTTTGCAATTTCATTACTAGGATTGGGAGGAAGGATGGAGAGTGGCAATAACATTGGTAGCATCTGTCCAGGTAGGGAATATTGGCTAGAAAGTTGCTGGTCTTTGTCCATAGTGCATATGGAACTTCCACCCCTAGGGGATATGGATGTGGCGATCAGCAGCCCAGCAGATCTATATACTTTGGAATCGTAGGTGGGCCTATAGGGATTTCTAACATGTCTGGGAGTATTTAATGAGAATTTAATGAATATAATGAATGAAGCCAATGTCTTCATTTGCATTTGAGTGGAGAGGAGCCTATAGGTGGATCTTAAAGTTCACAGGTGGACAGATATGAGAAAATGGATATGAGGATGCCCATGGTGCAGTCTCACATTCCGGATCTGAAGCCTCTAGGGCCCTTTTCAGCCAATCTTTGAGACGTAGTAACCCCAGAGTGTTGCATCAGGGGCCAAGTGACAAAGTGGTGCATTTAACGTGAAAGAAGGGCATTGTCCCTACAAGGTGGAACTTGACTAAATAAAAATGGCAGAAAATTCAGGAAGCCCCAGCCCCCCACTGAGGCCTGCAGCATTGGCAGACGGGTGAATATCAGAGCTCAGTTCCATGCCTGTTTCTCCCTTGATGACGTCACATATCCCTGTGGAAACATGCATTACTTGTTCGATGAAACAAGTTTTCTTTTTTAAGACATGAAACGTATAACCAGAAAATCAAGCTATCAGGTCGATATACAAAGAAATTGTGTAAAAACCTGCATTCCACAATTTGACCCCCAATCCATTGCTTTCTGTTCTGTTTTGTTTTCCAGGGTCTTCCCTGACTATTGTCCCATCACAGCAGGAGGCAATGTAATGTGACATAGGCTTTATGTCTGGCTAGTTAAATTTCAAGTGGGCTGGTAGTCACAGAAAAGGTTATTTACAAGGCCACATTATTAAAGTTACAAAGCAGTTAGTTGGAGAGAGAGGAAATGTTAGCATTCAGATGCAAAAAAACTTTAAAACCATAATCTGCCAAATAAAACTGTTTCCTTGGAGCTAAGTAAATATTCTCCCAGGGATGGACCTGAGGAATCAGACAGCTGCATCTATTTATGGTTTCCCCTGTGTCTCCTTCTCTCCTCTGAGTCAAATCAGCTCTACGGAAAGCAGCGACAGTTCCTTTATAAAACCTCCCTATTCCCAGCAAGAGACAGAGGCAGTGCCTAAGTGAAACCGAGAGCCAGCTGCCATTGAAATGTTCCGACCATCTGCTGCTTCCTCATTTTCCCCTTCTCTGTCCAAATTTAAATGTTTTTCCTGATTCATCTGTTTGTAAGGAGCAGATAGGATGGTCATCACCATAGTCCACTTAACCAAACACCTACTATGTTCTAAGCACCATGTTAGTGACTTGATGTGAATTATCTCATGGGATCCCCACAAAAATACTTAAGATGTTATTGCCCCATTTTACTGATGGCGATACTGAGGGCTATGAAGTTTAAGAGATTTGCCAAAGGCCATGTTGCTAATACGGAGGGCCTCCTGAACCTTAAGCGTCTATCTCTTTGAAAAATATTTGTGCCATAGTGATGAAATTTCAGAAAAGTCATGAGGCAGGTGCAAGTATTTTTAGCACCTTTTCAATACCCCTTTTTCAAGCCAAGGGAAACACTCTGCTGCCCTGTACCACCTTTCCCAAAACTGTCAGGGGTCCTAACAGTAGTGGTATTTGCATTGGGATATGGATCTTCTCGAAAACAAGACAGTGAAAGATCCAAAGAAATATGCTCTAAACATCGAATTTCAGACCATGCTAGCAAGTAACAGGGAAGATCTTTGTAGGTCAGTGGGCCTCCCCAGGGCTTCTTCCGTGGACTCCAGGTAGATAGCTCCTACTGTGAAAATTTCAACAACCCTGGGTTTCAGCAATGTCAACATACACAAGACTTTTCGAAACAGGCTACACATTAAGCTTTGATTCATTAAAACCAGAAGAACAACAAAAATTATTTAAGCCATTGCTATGATTCCACAGTTTTTTTTGGGGGGGGTGGCAAACCCAATTTATTCAGATCAAGAAAGTAGAAAGATTCAGATCCCTGACTACGTTACGATTAAGTGAACAAGGTGCTTGTTTTCTAGCAAATAAAAATGTGTTCTTTGGAGGCTTTTCTTCCTCGAGTCCCTGGGACATGCCTTCAGTCTGCTGCTGCAAATCTAAAACATTCCAGTTGGCAGGAAAATAGACTGTTTTAGTGGTGGACAACTGAGTTGAGTTTGGACAATGATTGTTCTATTTCCAGAAAGTTCCTGGGGGAAGGGGGGCACAGAGAGAGGAAGGGAACTTGTAACTCAGCCAGGTATTAGACACCTCCTCAGGGGTCCTCCTCTGCTAGTCCCCAGAATCCCGGGCCTGGAAGAGACCCCACTGACTTTCCAAAGTTTGAGCTTTATTAGAGAGACAGAGCCTAGGGATTTTTCCGTGAACGATTCTTCAGCTCCGGATTTCTGGATCTGACCTCCTGGTACAAGTGAACTTGCATATACCAACCTCTAAGACATGGTGTGACTATAAAGCATTCGTTTGTTTTTCTTTCCACAGGCTTTTCTCATTTTCAGGAAGCAAGGTTGAATAAGAGAACTATTTGGGATGTTATTTGGCTTAGAAGCGGGTTTGTAGAAAAGAATGTCACCCTAGGGGTTTTCTGTGATAGGTAAATTTTTCTCCTCTGCTAAATGAATAATTAATGTTGTTTTAATATGGAACTGACCCTTAATTTAGACAATTTATATGCATGAATGCCCACCCCTTCTTTCTCTCAAAGCAAATGGATTCTTTTAACCTACTAGGAAGACCCGGCCTAAAATAAGTAAACATTTGGGTGGTCTGTTGATATTCACAGAGCACATTTGAAATTAACTAATTTGCCTTCTATGAGAAACAGACTTTAATGCTGTTCAAAGAGCTGGAGCTTTGAAATTAAGTAGCACAAGTTGTCTTTGTATATCCTCCTAGTTGCTCAGGTGGTTGTTTTAAGGGCAGCATTTACTAATGAAGAGAAGGAGGTTGCCAGAACTAAGGACAGAAGGCCAGGATGGACCTCTCGTGGAAAGTGAATTTCAACCACCAGGAGTGAATAGCCAAATTAACCATATATTTGACTCCAGAGTCTTAACACGTAGTTATACTCTTGTCTCTCTCCCCCCTGACTTCCTGTTTACCCATCTCTGGCATAGGAGGCCGCCTCTAGGCTTCATCTGGGGCTCCTTCAAGTTGGGTTCAGCTAGAGAGTGATACTGACAAGGAAATCAGAGGGCAGGAGAGAAAGAAGTCACAGTGTTTCTTTCCTCCTCCCTTACTGTTTTGCCTCTCCCCTCTGGCAGTGACTAAGGCTACCACTTATCTCTTCAGCCCAAAGGTGGTTGTCTTCTTGGGCTGCTCTAACAAATTACCATAGACTGGGTGGCCTAGAAATTTCTTTTCCCACAGTTCTGGAGTTCGGGAAGTCCAAAATCAAGGCGCTGGCAGATCTGGTGTCTGGTGAGGGAACACTTCCTGGTTTACAGATGGACATTTCTTGTATCCTCATACGATGGAGAGCCGAGAGAGAAACAGGCCTTCCTGTCTCCTCTTAGAAAGGCACTAATCCCCTTCATGAAATCTCCACCCTCATGACCTAATTACCTCCCCAAGGCCCTACCTCCTAATGCCATTACTGGGAGTTAGAGTTTTAACATCTGAATTTGGTGGCATAAAACATTCTCATGACTACTTAGGTTTGCTAGTCTTTTGGTGCTTTGCCACCCCTTGCTTCTCTGCACCCACGCCGTCCTTCATTAACACCTTGTCATTACAACCAACCTCAGGGGTGGGGCTCATTCTCTTTCACTGCCAGAATCCTGATAAATCACACCACTGGCTTTTCCTTAATAAGCCTAAGAAATGTTAGGAATTGGCCTCCTCATGGTGACCCCAGAGTTAGATCAGCGGTAATCACAATGGAAGCCAACGCTTACTGGGGGCTTTCCATGTCCTCATGAATTATGCTAAGCACTGTACACAAAGATACTTAGGAAGTGATGTCTGAACATGCTTCTCGAAGTCATAGGCTGCAAGGGGCAGAAACCATTTACAGGGCACTTACAGGTAACGTCCATTTAAGTCCAAAGGAAGTGATCCTTTTAAAAATAATATTAGGGGCACCTGGGTGGCACAGCGGTTAAGCGTCTGCCTTCAGCTCAGGGCGTGATCCCGGCATTATGGGATCGAGCCCCACATCAGGCTCCTCTGCTATGAGCCTGCTTCTTCCTCTCCCACTCCCCCTGCTTGTGTTCCCTCTCTCGCTGGCTGTCTCTATCTCTGTCGAATAAATAAATAAAATCTTTTTTAGAAATAATGTTAAATATTAATTGTATTAATACTGAATATTAATGAAAATATTAAATAATCCTTTAAGGGTACTGGATAAATGTGGGTGAGAGAACTCTTTCAGCAAAAACTCCTTTTTGCTCAATACTTGCTACAAATATCTTTACCATTATTGTCATGAGATAAAAGACTTAATATCTATCTATCTTTCCTCCTCTCCTATCTTCTCTTTGAGGAATCCACAGGCACACAGAATGATTGTCACCATCCCACCATCTGCCAGGGGCAGGGCAGTAGAACCTTAGTTATACCACCTGGGGACTGGTAATGGGAGGAGGAATTTCCATGTTCCCAGGGACACTCTCTGGGCTACTTTGGGTTTTGACCTTCTTAACACTGATT